>NW_028270173.1:47494804-47794804 GCF_037043375.1 Chiloscyllium plagiosum
GTCACTGACCTGGACCAGTGACGTGGGATACACCGGGTATATCACTGACCTGGAACAGTAACATGGGACACACCGAGTATATCACTGACCTGGAACAGGAACCTGTGACACACAGAGAATGTCACTGACCTGGAACAGGAACCTGGGACATACCGAGTATATGAGTGACCTGCAACAGTAACCTGGGACACACCGAGTGTATCACTGACCTGGAACAGTGACCTGGGACACACCGGGTATGTCACTAACCTGGAACAGTTACCTGGGACACACCAGGTATGTCACTAACCTGAAACAGTAACCTGGAACACACCGAGTATATCACTGACCTGGAACAGTAACCTGGGACACACCGAGTATGTCACTGACCTTGAACAGGAACCTGGGACACACCGAGTATATCACTGACCTTGAACTGTAACCTGGGACACACCGAGTATGTCACCGACCTGGCACAGTAACCTGGGACACACCGAGTATGTCACTGACCTAGAACAGTAACCTGGAACACACCGAGTATATCACTAACCTGGAACAGTAACCTGGGACACACCGAGTATGTCACTGACCTAGAACAGGAACCTGGGACACACCGAGTATATCACTGACCTTGAACTGTAACCTGGGACACACCGAGTATGTCACCGACCTGGCACAGTAACCTGGGACACACCGAGTATGTCACTGACCTAGAACAGGAACCTGGGACACACCGAGTATATCTCTGACCTACAACAGGAACCTGGGACTCACCGGGTATGTCATTGACCTGGAATAGTAACCTGGGACACACTGGGTATATCACTGACCTGGAACAGTAACCTGGGACACAGCGGGTATATCACTGACCTAGAACAGTAACCTGGAACACACCGAGTATATCACTAACCTGGAACAGTAACCTGGGACACACCGAGTATGTCACTGACCCAGAACAGGAACCTGGGACACACCGAGTATATCACTGACCTGGAACAGTAACCTGGGACACACCAAGTATGTCACTGACCTAGAACAGGAACCTGGGACACACCGAGTATATCACTGACCTGGAACAGTAACCTGGGACACAACGAGTATGTCACTGACCTGGAACAGGAACCTGGGACACACAAAGTATATCACTGACCTAGAACAGTAACCTGGAACACACCGGGTATATCACTGACCTGGAACAGTAACCTGGGACACACCAAGTATATCACTGACCTGGAACAGTAACCTGGGACACACCGAGTATGTCACTGACCTGGACCAGTGACGTGGGATACACCGGGTATGTCACTGACCTGGAACAGTAACATGGGACACACCGAGTATATCACTGACCTGGAACAGGAACCTGGGACACACCAAGAATGTCACTGATCTGGAACAGGAACCTGGGACATACCGAGTATATGAGTGACCTGCAACAGTAACCTGGGACACACCGAGTGTATCACTGACCTGGAACAGTGACCTGGGACACACCGGGTATATCACTAACCTGGAACAGTTACCTGGGAAACACCGGGTATGTCACTAACCTGAAACAGTAACCTGGAACACACCGAGTATATCTCTGACCTGGAACAGTAACCTGGGACACACCGAGTATGTCACTGACCTGGCACAGTAACATGGGACACACCGAGTATATCACTGACCTGGAACAGTAACCTGGGACACACCGAGTATATCACTGACCTGGCACAGTACCCTGGGACACACCGAGTATGTCACTGACCTAGAACAGGAACCTGGGACACACCGAGTATATCTCTGACCTACAACAGGAACCTGGGACTCACCGGGTATGTCATTGACCTGGAATAGTAACCTGGGACACACTGGGTATATCACTGACCTGGAACAGTAACCTGGGACACAGCGGGTATATCACTGACCAAGAACAGTAACCTGGAACACACCGAGTATGTCACTGACCCAGAACAGGAACCTGGGACACACCGAGTATATCACTGACCTGGAACAGTAACCTGGGACACACCAAGTATGTCACTGACCTAGAACAGGAACCTGGGACACACCGAGTATATCACTGACCTGGAACAGTAACCTGGGACACACCAAGTATGTCACTGACCTAGAACAGGAACCTGGGACACAACGAGTATGTCACTGACCTGGAACAGGAACCTGGGACACACAAAGTATATCACTGACCTAGAACAGTAACCTGGAACACACCGGGTATATCACTGACCTGGAACAGTAACCTGGGACACACCAAGTATATCACTGACCTGGAACATTAACCTGGAACACACCGGGTATATCACTGACCTGGAACAGTAACCTGGGACACACCGAGTTTATCACTGACCTGGAACAGTAACCTGGGACACACCGAGTATGTCACTGACCAGGAACAGTAACCTGGAACACACCGGGTATATCACTGACCTGGAACAGTAACCTGGGACACACCAAGTATATCACTGACCTGGAACATTAACCTGGAACACACCGGGTATATCACTGACCTGGAACAGTAACCTGGGACACACCGAGTTTATCACTGACCTGGAACAGTAACCTGGGACACACCGAGTATGTCACTGACCAGGAACAGTAACCTGGAACACACCGGGTATATCACTGACCTGGAACAGTCACCTGGGACACACCAGGTGTATCACTGACCTGGACCAGTGACCTGGGATGCACCGGATATGTCACTAACCTGGAACAGTAACCTGGGACACACCAAGTATGTCACTGTCCTAGAACCGTAACCTGGGACACACCGAGTATATCACTGACCTGGAACAGTAACCTGTCCACACAGAGTATATCACTGACCTGGAACAGTAACCTGGGACACACCGGGTATATCACTGACCTGGAACAGTAACCTGGGACACACCGAGTATGTCACTGACCTGGAACAGTAACCTGGAACACACCGAGTATATCACTGAACTGGAACAGTAACCTGGGACACACCAAGTATGTCACTGACCTGGAACAGGAACCTGGGACACACCGAGTATGTCACTGACCTAGAACAGTAACCTGGGACACACCGGCTATATCACTGAATTGGAACAGTAACCTGGGACACACCGGGTATATCACTGACCTGGAACAGTAACCTGGGACACACCGAGTATGTCACTGACCTGGACCAGTGACGTGGGATACACCGGGTATGTCACTGACCTGGAACAGTAACATGGGACACACCGAGTATATCACTGATCTGGAACAGGAACCTGGGACATACCGAGTATATGAGTGACCTGCAACAGTAACCTGGGACACACCGAGTGTATCACTGACCTGGAACAGTGACCTGGGACACACCGGGTATATCACTAACCTGGAACAGTTACCTGGGAAACACCGGGTATGTCACTAACCTGAAACAGTAACCTGGAACACACCGAGTATATCTCTGACCTGGAACAGTAACCTGGGACACACCGAGTATGTCACTGACCTGGCACAGTAACATGGGACACACCGAGTATATCACTGACCTGGAACAGTAACCTGGGACACACCGAGTATATCACTGACCTGGCACAGTAACCTGGGACACACCGAGTATGTCACTGACCTAGAACAGGAACCTGGGACACACCGAGTATATCTCTGACCTACAACAGGAACCTGGGACTCACCGGGTATGTCATTGACCTGGAATAGTAACCTGGGACACACTGGGTATATCACTGACCTGGAACAGTAACCTGGGACACAGCGGGTATATCACTGACCAAGAACAGTAACCTGGAACACACCGAGTATGTCACTGACCCAGAACAGGAACCTGGGACACACCGAGTATATCACTGACCTGGAACAGTAACCTGGGACACACCAAGTATGTCACTGACCTAGAACAGGAACCTGGGACACACCGAGTATATCACTGACCTGGAACAGTAACCTGGGACACACCAAGTATGTCACTGACCTAGAACAGGAACCTGGGACACAACGAGTATGTCACTGACCTGGAACAGGAACCTGGGACACACAAAGTATATCACTGACCTAGAACAGTAACCTGGAACACACCGGGTATATCACTGACCTGGAACAGTAACCTGGGACACACCAAGTATATCACTGACCTGGAACATTAACCTGGAACACACCGGGTATATCACTGACCTGGAACAGTAACCTGGGACACACCGAGTTTATCACTGACCTGGAACAGTAACCTGGGACACACCGAGTATGTCACTGACCAGGAACAGTAACCTGGAACACACCGGGTATATCACTGACCTGGAACAGTCACCTGGGACACACCAGGTGTATCACTGACCTGGACCAGTGACCTGGGATGCACCGGATATGTCACTAACCTGGAACAGTAACCTGGGACACACCAAGTATGTCACTGTCCTAGAACCGTAACCTGGGACACACCGAGTATATCACTGACCTGGAACAGTAACCTGTCCACACAGAGTATATCACTGACCTGGAACAGTAACCTGGGACACACCGGGTATATCACTGACCTGGAACAGTAACCTGGGACACACCGAGTATGTCACTGACCTGGAACAGTAACCTGGAACACACCGAGTATATCACTGAACTGGAACAGTAACCTGGGACACACCAAGTATGTCACTGACCTGGAACAGGAACCTGGGACACACCGAGTATGTCACTGACCTAGAACAGTAACCTGGGACACACCGGCTATATCACTGAATTGGAACAGTAACCTGGGACACACCGGGTATATCACTGACCTGGAACAGTAACCTGGGACACACCGAGTATGTCACTGACCTGGAACAGTAACCTGGGACACACCGAGTATATCACTGACCTGGAACAGTAACCTGGGACACACCGAGTTTATCACTGACCTGGAACAGTAACCTGGGACACACCGAGTATGTCACTGACCTGGAACAGTAACCTGGAACACACCGGGCATATCACTGACCTGGAACAGTAACCTGGGACACACCGGGTATATCACTGACCTGGAACAGTAACCTGGGACACACCGCGTGTATCACTGACCTGGACCAGTGACCTGGGATACACCGGGTATGTCACCAACCTGGATCAGTAACCTGGAACACACCGAGTATGTCACTGACCTGGAACAGTAACCTGGGACACACCGAGTTTATCACTGACCTGGAACAGTAACCTGGGACACACCGAGTATGTCAACAACCTAGAACAGGAGCCTGGAACACTCCGAGTATATCACTGACCTGGAACAGTAACCTGGGACACACCGTCTATATCACTGACCTAGAACAGTAAACTGGGACACACCGAGTATGTCAACAACCTAGAACAGGAGCCTGGGACACTCCGAGTATATCACTGACCTGGAACAGTAACCTGGGACACACCGTCTATATCACTGACCTAGAACAGTCAACTGGGCCACACTGGGTATATCACTGTCCTGGAACAGTATTCTGGGACACAACGAGTATGTCGCTGACCTGGAACAGTAACCTGGGACACACCGAGTATATGAGTGACCTGCAACAGTAACCTGGGACACACCGAGTGTATCACTGACCTGGAACAGTGACCTGGGACACACCGTGTATGTCACTAACCTGGAAAAGTTACCTGGGACACACCGGGTATGTCACTAACCTGAAACTGTAACCTGGAACACACCGAGTATATCACTGACCTGGAACAGTAACCTGGGACACACCGAGTATGTCACTGACCTAGAACAGGAACCTGGGACACACCGAGTATATCACTGACCTTGAACTGTAACCTGGGACACACCGAGTATGTCACCGACCTGGCACAGTAACCTGGGACACACCGAGTATGTCACTGACCTAGAACAGGAACCTGGGACACACCGAGTATATCTCTGACCTACAACAGGAACCTGGGACTCACCGGGTATGTCATTGACCTGGAATAGTAACCTGGGACACACTGGGTATATCACTGACCTGGAACAGTAACCTGGGACACAGCGGGTATATCACTGACCTAGAACAGTAACCTGGAACACACCGAGTATGTCACTAACCTGGAACAGAAACGTGGGACACACCGAGTATGTCACTGACCCAGAACAGGAACCTGGGACACACCGAGTATATCAATGACCTGGAACAGTAACCTGGGACACACCAAGTATGTCACTGACCTAGAACAGGAACCTGGGACACACCGAGTATATCACTGACCTGGAACAGTAACCTGGGACACAACGAGTATGTCACTGACCTGGAACAGGAACCTGGGACACACAAAGTATATCACTGACCTAGAACAGTAACCTGGAACACACCGGGTACATCACTGACCTGGAACAGTAACCTGGGACACACCAAGTATATCACTGACCTGGAACAGTAACCTGGGACACACCGAGTATGTCACTGACCTGGACCAGTGACGTGGGATACACCGGGTATATCACTGACCTGGAACAGTAACATGGGACACACCGAGTATATCACTGACCTGGAACAGGAACCTGTGACACACAGAGAATGTCACTGACCTGGAACAGGAACCTGGGACATACCCAGTATATGAGTGACCTGCAACAGTAACCTGGGACACACCGAGTGTATCACTGACCTGGAACAGTGACCTGGGACACACCGGGTATGTCACTAACCTGGAACAGTTACCTGGGACACACCAGGTATGTCACTAACCTGAAACAGTAACCTGGAACACACCGAGTATATCACTGACCTGGAACAGTAACCTGGGACACACCGAGTATGTCACTGACCTTGAACAGGAACCTGGGACACACCGAGTATATCACTGACCTTGAACTGTAACCTGGGACACACCGAGTATGTCACCGACCTGGCACAGTAACCTGGGACACACCGAGTATGTCACTGACCTAGAACAGTAACCTGGAACACACCGAGTATATCACTAACCTGGAACAGTAACCTGGGACACACCGAGTATGTCACTGACCTAGAACAGGAACCTGGGACACACCGAGTATATCACTGACCTTGAACTGTAACCTGGGACACACCGAGTATGTCACCGACCTGGCACAGTAACCTGGGACACACCGAGTATGTCACTGACCTAGAACAGGAACCTGGGACACACCGAGTATATCTCTGACCTACAACAGGAACCTGGGACTCACCGGGTATGTCATTGACCTGGAATAGTAACCTGGGACACACTGGGTATATCACTGACCTGGAACAGTAACCTGGGACACAGCGGGTATATCACTGACCTAGAACAGTAACCTGGAACACACCGAGTATATCACTAACCTGGAACAGTAACCTGGGACACACCGAGTATGTCACTGACCCAGAACAGGAACCTGGGACACACCGAGTATATCACTGACCTGGAACAGTAACCTGGGACACACCAAGTATGTCACTGACCTAGAACAGGAACCTGGGACACACCGAGTATATCACTGACCTGGAACAGTAACCTGGGACACAACGAGTATGTCACTGACCTGGAACAGGAACCTGGGACACACAAAGTATATCACTGACCTAGAACAGTAACCTGGAACACACCGGGTATATCACTGACCTGGAACAGTAACCTGGGACACACCAAGTATATCACTGACCTGGAACAGTAACCTGGGACACACCGAGTATGTCACTGACCTGGACCAGTGACGTGGGATACACCGGGTATGTCACTGACCTGGAACAGGAACCTGGGACACACAAAGTATATCACTGACCTAGAACAGTAACCTGGAACACACCGGGTATATCACTGACCTGGAACAGTAACCTGGGACACACCAAGTATATCACTGACCTGGAACAGTAACCTGGGACACACCGAGTATGTCACTGACCTGGACCAGTGACGTGGGATACACCGGGTATGTCACTGACCTGGAACAGTAACATGGGACACACCGAGTATATCACTGACCTGGAACAGGAACCTGGGACACACCAAGAATGTCACTGATCTGGAACAGGAACCTGGGACATACCGAGTATATGAGTGACCTGCAACAGTAACCTGGGACACACCGAGTGTATCACTGACCTGGAACAGTGACCTGGGACACACCGGGTATATCACTAACCTGGAACAGTTACCTGGGAAACACCGGGTATGTCACTAACCTGAAACAGTAACCTGGAACACACCGAGTATATCTCTGACCTGGAACAGTAACCTGGGACACACCGAGTATGTCACTGACCTGGCACAGTAACATGGGACACACCGAGTATATCACTGACCTGGAACAGTAACCTGGGACACACCGAGTATATCACTGACCTGGCACAGTAACCTGGGACACACCGAGTATGTCACTGACCTAGAACAGGAACCTGGGACACACCGAGTATATCTCTGACCTACAACAGGAACCTGGGACTCACCGGGTATGTCATTGACCTGGAATAGTAACCTGGGACACACTGGGTATATCACTGACCTGGAACAGTAACCTGGGACACAGCGGGTATATCACTGACCAAGAACAGTAACCTGGAACACACCGAGTATGTCACTGACCCAGAACAGGAACCTGGGACACACCGAGTATATCACTGACCTGGAACAGTAACCTGGGACACACCAAGTATGTCACTGACCTAGAACAGGAACCTGGGACACACCGAGTATATCACTGACCTGGAACAGTAACCTGGGACACACCAAGTATGTCACTGACCTAGAACAGGAACCTGGGACACAACGAGTATGTCACTGACCTGGAACAGGAACCTGGGACACACAAAGTATATCACTGACCTAGAACAGTAACCTGGAACACACCGGGTATATCACTGACCTGGAACAGTAACCTGGGACACACCAAGTATATCACTGACCTGGAACATTAACCTGGAACACACCGGGTATATCACTGACCTGGAACAGTAACCTGGGACACACCGAGTTTATCACTGACCTGGAACAGTAACCTGGGACACACCGAGTATGTCACTGACCAGGAACAGTAACCTGGAACACACCGGGTATATCACTGACCTGGAACAGTAACCTGGGACACACCAAGTATATCACTGACCTGGAACATTAACCTGGAACACACCGGGTATATCACTGACCTGGAACAGTAACCTGGGACACACCGAGTTTATCACTGACCTGGAACAGTAACCTGGGACACACCGAGTATGTCACTGACCAGGAACAGTAACCTGGAACACACCGGGTATATCACTGACCTGGAACAGTCACCTGGGACACACCAGGTGTATCACTGACCTGGACCAGTGACCTGGGATGCACCGGATATGTCACTAACCTGGAACAGTAACCTGGGACACACCAAGTATGTCACTGTCCTAGAACCGTAACCTGGGACACACCGAGTATATCACTGACCTGGAACAGTAACCTGTCCACACAGAGTATATCACTGACCTGGAACAGTAACCTGGGACACACCGGGTATATCACTGACCTGGAACAGTAACCTGGGACACACCGAGTATGTCACTGACCTGGAACAGTAACCTGGAACACACCGAGTATATCACTAAACTGGAACAGTAACCTGGGACACACCAAGTATGTCACTGACCTGGAACAGGAACCTGGGACACACCGAGTATGTCACTGACCTAGAACAGTAACCTGGGACACACCGAGCATATCACTGACCTGGAACAGGAACCTGGGACACACCGAGTACATCACTGACCTGGGACACACCGTGTATATCACTGACCTGGAACAGTAACCTGGGACACACCGATTATATCACTGACCTGGAAAAGGAACCTGGGACACACCGGGTATATCACTGACCTGGAACAGTAACCTGGAACACACCGAGTATGTCACCAACCTAGAACAGGAGCCTGGGACACTCCGAGTATATCACTGACCTGGAACAGTAACCTGGGACACAACGAGTATGTCACTGACCTGGAACAGTAACCTGGGACACACCGGCTCTATCACTGACTTGGAACAGTAACCTGGGACACACCGGGTATATCACTGACCTGGAACAGTAACCCGGGACACACCGAGTATGTCACTGACCTGGAACAGTACCCGGGACACACCAAGTATGTCACTGACCTGGAACAGTAACCTGGGACACACCGATTATGTCACTGACCTGGAACGGTAACCTGGAACACACCGGGTATATCACTGACCTGGACCAGTGACCTGGGATACACCGGGTATGTCACTGTCCTAGAACCGTAACCTGGGACACACCGAGTATATCACTGACCTGGAACAGTAACGTGGGACACACCGAGTATGTCACTGACCTGGAACAGTAACCTGGAACACACCGGGTATATCACTGACCTGGAACAGTAACGTGGGATACACCGGGTATGTCACTGACCTGGAACAGGAACCTGGGACACACAAAGTATATCACTGACCTAGAACAGTAACCTGGAACACACCGGGTATATCACTGACCTGGAACAGTAACCTGGGACACACCAAGTATATCACTGACCTGGAACAGTAACCTGGGACACACCGAGTATGTCACTGACCTGGACCAGTGACGTGGGATACACCGGGTATGTCACTGACCTGGAACAGTAACATGGGACACACCGAGTATATCACTGACCTGGAACAGGAACCTGGGACACACCAAGAATGTCACTGATCTGGAACAGGAACCTGGGACATACCGAGTATATGAGTGACCTGCAACAGTAACCTGGGACACACCGAGTGTATCACTGACCTGGAACAGTGACCTGGGACACACCGGGTATATCACTAACCTGGAACAGTTACCTGGGAAACACCGGGTATGTCACTAACCTGAAACAGTAACCTGGAACACACCGAGTATATCTCTGACCTGGAACAGTAACCTGGGACACACCGAGTATGTCACTGACCTGGCACAGTAACATGGGACACACCGAGTATATCACTGACCTGGAACAGTAACCTGGGACACACCGAGTATATCACTGACCTGGCACAGTAACCTGGGACACACCGAGTATGTCACTGACCTAGAACAGGAACCTGGGACACACCGAGTATATCTCTGACCTACAACAGGAACCTGGGACTCACCGGGTATGTCATTGACCTGGAATAGTAACCTGGGACACACTGGGTATATCACTGACCTGGAACAGTAACCTGGGACACAGCGGGTATATCACTGACCAAGAACAGTAACCTGGAACACACCGAGTATGTCACTGACCCAGAACAGGAACCTGGGACACACCGAGTATATCACTGACCTGGAACAGTAACCTGGGACACACCAAGTATGTCACTGACCTAGAACAGGAACCTGGGACACACCGAGTATATCACTGACCTGGAACAGTAACCTGGGACACACCAAGTATGTCACTGACCTAGAACAGGAACCTGGGACACAACGAGTATGTCACTGACCTGGAACAGGAACCTGGGACACACAAAGTATATCACTGACCTAGAACAGTAACCTGGAACACACCGGGTATATCACTGACCTGGAACAGTAACCTGGGACACACCAAGTATATCACTGACCTGGAACATTAACCTGGAACACACCGGGTATATCACTGACCTGGAACAGTAACCTGGGACACACCGAGTTTATCACTGACCTGGAACAGTAACCTGGGACACACCGAGTATGTCACTGACCAGGAACAGTAACCTGGAACACACCGGGTATATCACTGACCTGGAACAGTAACCTGGGACACACCAAGTATATCACTGACCTGGAACATTAACCTGGAACACACCGGGTATATCACTGACCTGGAACAGTAACCTGGGACACACCGAGTTTATCACTGACCTGGAACAGTAACCTGGGACACACCGAGTATGTCACTGACCAGGAACAGTAACCTGGAACACACCGGGTATATCACTGACCTGGAACAGTCACCTGGGACACACCAGGTGTATCACTGACCTGGACCAGTGACCTGGGATGCACCGGATATGTCACTAACCTGGAACAGTAACCTGGGACACACCAAGTATGTCACTGTCCTAGAACCGTAACCTGGGACACACCGAGTATATCACTGACCTGGAACAGTAACCTGTCCACACAGAGTATATCACTGACCTGGAACAGTAACCTGGGACACACCGGGTATATCACTGACCTGGAACAGTAACCTGGGACACACCGAGTATGTCACTGACCTGGAACAGTAACCTGGAACACACCGAGTATATCACTAAACTGGAACAGTAACCTGGGACACACCAAGTATGTCACTGACCTGGAACAGGAACCTGGGACACACCGAGTATGTCACTGACCTAGAACAGTAACCTGGGACACACCGAGCATATCACTGACCTGGAACAGGAACCTGGGACACACCGAGTACATCACTGACCTGGGACACACCGTGTATATCACTGACCTGGAACAGTAACCTGGGACACACCGATTATATCACTGACCTGGAAAAGGAACCTGGGACACACCGGGTATATCACTGACCTGGAACAGTAACCTGGAACACACCGAGTATGTCACCAACCTAGAACAGGAGCCTGGGACACTCCGAGTATATCACTGACCTGGAACAGTAACCTGGGACACAACGAGTATGTCACTGACCTGGAACAGTAACCTGGGACACACCGGCTCTATCACTGACTTGGAACAGTAACCTGGGACACACCGGGTATATCACTGACCTGGAACAGTAACCCGGGACACACCGAGTATGTCACTGACCTGGAACAGTACCCGGGACACACCAAGTATGTCACTGACCTGGAACAGTAACCTGGGACACACCGAGTTTATCACTGACCTGGAACAGTAACCTGGGACACACCGATTATGTCACTGACCTGGAACGGTAACCTGGAACACACCGGGTATATCACTGACCTGGACCAGTGACCTGGGATACACCGGGTATGTCACTGTCCTAGAACCGTAACCTGGGACACACCGAGTATATCACTGACCTGGAACAGTAACGTGGGACACACCGAGTATGTCACTGACCTGGAACAGTAACCTGGAACACACCGGGTATATCACTGACCTGGAACAGTAACGTGGGACACACCGAGTATGTCACTGACCTGGAACAGTAACCTGGAACACACCGAGTATATCACTGACCTGGAACAGTAACCTTGGACACACCGAGTATGTCACTGACCTGGAACAGGAACCTAGGACACACCGAGTATGTCACTGACCTAGAACAGTAACCTGGGACACACCGAGTATATCACTGACCTGGAACAGGAACCTGGGACACACCGAGTATGTCACTGACCTACAATTGTAACCTGGGACACACCGAGTACATCACTGACCTGGAACAGTAACCTGGAACACACCGAGTATGTCACCAACCTAGAACAGGAGCCTGGGACACTCCGAGTATATCACTGACCTGGAATAGTAACCTGGGACACACCGTCTATATCACTGACCTAGAACAGTAAACTGGGACACACCGAGTATATCACTGACCTGGAACAGTAACCTGGGACACACCGAGTATATCACTGACCTGGAACAGTTACCTGGGACACACCGAGTATATTTCTGACCTGGAACAGTAACCCGGGACACACCGAGTATGTCACTGACCTGGAACAGTAACCTGGGACACACCGAGTATATCACTGACCTAGAACAGTAAACTGGGACACACCGAGTATATCACTGACCTGGAACAGTAACCTGGGACACACCGGCTATATCACTGACCTGGAACAGTAACCTGGGACACACCGAGTTTATCACTGACCTGGAACAGTAACCTGCGACACACCGAGTATGTCACTGACCTGGAACTGTAACCTGGGACACACCGAGTGTATCACTGACCTGGACCAGTGACCTGGGATACACCGGGTATGTCACCAACCTGGATCAGTAACCTGGAACACACCGAGTATGTCACTGACCTGGAACAGTAACCTGGGACACACCGAGTTTATCACTGACCTGGAACAGTAACCTGGGACACACCGAGTATGTCACTGACCTGGAACAGTAACCTGGGACACACCAAGTATGTCTCTGTCCTAGAACCGTAACCTGGGACACACCGAGTATATCACTGACCTGGAACAGTAACCTGTACACACCGAGTATATCACTGACCTGGAACAGTAACCTGGGACACACCGGGTATATTACTGACCTGGAACAGTAACCCGGGACACACCGAGTATGTCACTGACCTGGAACAGTAACCTGGGACACACCGAGTATATCACTGACCTAGAACAGTAAACTGGGACACACCGAGTATATCACTGACCTGGAACAGTAACCTGGGACACACCGGCTATATCACTGACCTGGAACAGTAACCTGGGACACACCGAGTTTATCACTGACCTGGAACAGTAACCTGCGACACACCGAGTATGTCACTGACCTGGAACTGTAACCTGGGACACACCGAGTGTATCACTGACCTGGACCAGTGACCTGGGATACACCGGGTATGTCACCAACCTGGATCAGTAACCTGGAACACACCGAGTATGTCACTGACCTGGAACAGTAACCTGGGACACACCGAGTTTATCACTGACCTGGAACAGTAACCTGGGACACACCGAGTATGTCACTGACCTGGAACAGTAACCTGGGACACACCGAGTATGTCACTGACCTGGAACAGTAACCTGGGACACACCGAGTTTATCACTGACCTGGAACAGTAACCTGGGACACACCGAGTATGTCACTGACCTGGAACAGGAACCTGGGACACACCGAGTATGTCACTGACCTGGAACAGTAACCTGGGACACACCAAGTATGTCTCTGTCCTAGAACCGTAACCTGGGACACACCGAGTATATCACTGACCTGGAACAGTAACCTGTACACACCGAGTATATCACTGACCTGGAACAGTAACCTGGGACACACCGGGTATATCACTGACCTGGAACAGTAACCTGGGACACACCGAGTATGTCACTGACCTGGAACAGTAACCTGGGACACACCGAGTATATCACTGACCTGGAACAGTAACCTGGGACACACCGAGTATGTCACTGACCTGGAACAGGAACCTGGGACACACCGAGTATGTCACTGACCTGGAACAGTAACCTGGGACACACCGATTATATCACTGACCTGGAAAAGGAACCTGGGACACACCGTGTATATCACTGACATAGAATAGTAACCTGGGACACACCGAGTATATCACTGACCTGGAACAGGAACCTGGGACACACCGAGTATGTCACTGACCTAGAATAGTAACCTGGGACACACCGAGCACATCACTGACCTGGGACACACCGGGTATATCACTGACCTGGAACAGTAACCTGGGACACACCGATTATATCACTGACCTGGAAAAGGAACCTGGGACACACCGGGTATATCACTGACCTGGAACAGTAACCTGGGACACACCGAGTATGTCACTGACCTAGAACAGGAACCTGGGACACACCGAGTATATCACTGACCTTGAACTGTAACCTGGGACACACCGAGTATGTCACCGACCTGGCACAGTAACCTGGGACACACCGAGTATGTCACTGACCTAGAACAGGAACCTGGGACACACCGAGTATATCTCTGACCTACAACAGGAACCTGGGACTCACCGGGTATGTCATTGACCTGGAATAGTAACCTGGGACACACTGGGTATATCACTGACCTGGAACAGTAACCTGGGACACAGCGGGTATATCACTGACCTAGAACAGTAACCTGGAACACACCGAGTATGTCACTAACCTGGAACAGAAACGTGGGACACACCGAGTATGTCACTGACCCAGAACAGGAACCTGGGACACACCGAGTATATCAATGACCTGGAACAGTAACCTGGGACACACCAAGTATGTCACTGACCTAGAACAGGAACCTGGGACACACCGAGTATATCACTGACCTGGAACAGTAACCTGGGACACAACGAGTATGTCACTGACCTGGAACAGTGACCTGGGACACACAAAGTATATCACTGACCTGGAACAGTAACCTGGGACACACCGGCTATATCACTGACCTGGAACAGTAACCTGGGACACACCGAGTTTATCACTGACCTGGAACAGTAACCTGCGACACACCGAGTATGTCACTGACCTGGAACTGTAACCTGGGACACACCGAGTGTATCACTGACCTGGACCAGTGACCTGGGATACACCGGGTATGTCACCAACCTGGATCAGTAACCTGGAACACACCGAGTATGTCACTGACCTGGAACAGTAACCTGGGACACACCGAGTTTATCACTGACCTGGAACAGTAACCTGGGACACACCGAGTATGTCACTGACCTGGAACAGTAACCTGGGACACACCAAGTATGTCTCTGTCCTAGAACCGTAACCTGGGACACACCGAGTATATCACTGACCTGGAACAGTAACCTGTACACACCGAGTATATCACTGACCTGGAACAGTAACCTGGGACACACCGGGTATATCACTGACCTGGAACAGTAACCTGGGACACACCGAGTATGTCACTGACCTGGAACAGTAACCTGGGACACACCGAGTATATCACTGACCTTGAACTGTAACCTGGGACACACCGAGTATGTCACCGACCTGGCACAGTAACCTGGGACACACCGAGTATGTCACTGACCTAGAACAGGAACCTGGGACACACCGAGTATATCTCTGACCTACAACAGGAACCTGGGACTCACCGGGTATGTCATTGACCTGGAATAGTAACCTGGGACACACTGGGTATATCACTGACCTGGAACAGTAACCTGGGACACAGCGGGTATATCACTGACCTAGAACAGTAACCTGGAACACACCGAGTATGTCACTAACCTGGAACAGAAACGTGGGACACACCGAGTATGTCACTGACCCAGAACAGGAACCTGGGACACACCGAGTATATCAATGACCTGGAACAGTAACCTGGGACACACCAAGTATGTCACTGACCTAGAACAGGAACCTGGGACACACCGAGTATATCACTGACCTGGAACAGTAACCTGGGACACAACGAGTATGTCACTGACCTGGAACAGGAACCTGGGACACACAAAGTATATCACTGACCTAGAACAGTAACCTGGAACACACCGGGTACATCACTGACCTGGAACAGTAACCTGGGACACACCAAGTATATCACTGACCTGGAACAGTAACCTGGGACACACCGAGTATGTCACTGACCTGGACCAGTGACGTGGGATACACCGGGTATATCACTGACCTGGAACAGTAACATGGGACACACCGAGTATATCACTGACCTGGAACAGGAACCTGTGACACACCGAGACTGTCACTGACCTGGAACAGGAACCTGGGACATACCGAGTATATGAGTGACCTGCAACAGTAACCTGGGACACACCGAGTGTATCACTGACCTGGAACAGTGACCTGGGACACACCGGGTATGTCACTAACCTGGAACAGTTACCTGGGACACACCGGGTATGTCACTAACCTGAAACAGTAACCTGGAACACACCGAGTATATCACTGACCTGGAACAGTAACCTGGGACACACCGAGTATGTCACTGACCTTGAACAGGAACCTGGGACACACCGAGTATATCACTGACCTTGAACTGTAACCTGGGACACACCGAGTATGTCACCGACCTGGCACAGTAACCTGGGACACACCGAGTATGTCACTGACCTAGAACAGTAACCTGGAACACACCGAGTATATCACTAACCTGGAACAGTAACCTGGGACACACCGAGTATGTCACTGACCTAGAACAGGAACCTGGGACACACCGAGTATATCACTGACCTTGAACTGTAACCTGGGACACACCGAGTATGTCACCTACCTGGCACAGTAACCTGGGACACACCGAGTATGTCACTAACCTAGAACAGGAACCTGGGACACACCGAGTATATCTCTGACCTACAACAGGAACCTGGGACTCACCGGGTATGTCATTGACCTGGAATAGTAACCTGGGACACACTGGGTATATCACTGACCTGGAACAGTAACCTGGGACACAGCGGGTATATCACTGACCTAGAACAGTAACCTGGAACACACCGAGTATATCACTAACCTGGAACAGTAACCTGGGACACACCGAGTATGTCACTGACCCAGAACAGGAACCTGGGGCACACCGAGTATATCACTGACCTGGAACAGTAACCTGGGACACACCAAGTATGTCACTGACCTAGAACAGGAACCTGGGACACACCGAGTATATCACTGACCTGGAACAGTAACCTGGGACACAACGAGTATGTCACTGACCTGGAACAGGAACCTGGGACACACAAAGTATATCACTGACCTAGAACAGTAACCTGGAACACACCGGGTATATCACTGACCTGGAACAGTAACCTGGGACACACCAAGTATATCACTGACCTGGAACAGTAACCTGGGACACACCGAGGATGTCACTGACCTGGACCAGTGACGTGGGATACACCGGGTATGTCACTGACCTGGAACAGGAACCTGGGACACACAAAGTATATCACTGACCTAGAACAGTAACCTGGAACACACCGGGTATATCACTGACCTGGAACAGTAACCTGGGACACACCAAGTATATCACTGACCTGGAACAGTAACCTGGGACACACCGAGTATGTCACTGACCTGGACCAGTGACGTGGGATACACCGGGTATGTCACTGACCTGGAACAGTAACATGGGACACACCGAGTATATCACTGACCTGGAACAGGAACCTGGGACACACCAAGAATGTCACTGATCTGGAACAGGAACCTGGGACATACCGAGTATATGAGTGACCTGCAACAGTAACCTGGGACACACCGAGTGTATCACTGACCTGGAACAGTGACCTGGGACACACCGGGTATATCACTAACCTGGAACAGTTACCTGGGAAACACCGGGTATGTCACTAACCTGAAACAGTAACCTGGAACACACCGAGTATATCTCTGACCTGGAACAGTAACCTGGGACACACCGAGTATGTCACTGACCTGGCACAGTAACATGGGACACACCGAGTATATCACTGACCTGGAACAGTAACCTGGGACACACCGAGTATATCACTGACCTGGCACAGTAACCTGGGACACACCGAGTATGTCACTGACCTAGAACAGGAACCTGGGACACACCGAGTATATCTCTGACCTACAACAGGAACCTGGGACTCACCGGGTATGTCATTGACCTGGAATAGTAACCTGGGACACACTGGGTATATCACTGACCTGGAACAGTAACCTGGGACACAGCGGGTATATCACTGACCAAGAACAGTAACCTGGAACACACCGAGTATGTCACTGACCCAGAACAGGAACCTGGGACACACCGAGTATATCACTGACCTGGAACAGTAACCTGGGACACACCAAGTATGTCACTGACCTAGAACAGGAACCTGGGACACACCGAGTATATCACTGACCTGGAACAGTAACCTGGGACACACCAAGTATGTCACTGACCTAGAACAGGAACCTGGGACACAACGAGTATGTCACTGACCTGGAACAGGAACCTGGGACACACAAAGTATATCACTGACCTAGAACAGTAACCTGGAACACACCGGGTATATCACTGACCTGGAACAGTAACCTGGGACACACCAAGTATATCACTGACCTGGAACAGTAACCTGGGACACACCGAGTATGTCACTGACCTGGACCAGTGACGTGGGATACACCGGGTATGTCACTGACCTGGAACAGTAACATGGGACACACCGAGTATATCACTGACCTGGAACAGGAACCTGGGACACACCAAGAATGTCACTGATCTGGAACAGGAACCTGGGACATACCGAGTATATGAGTGACCTGCAACAGTAACCTGGGACACACCGAGTGTATCACTGACCTGGAACAGTAACCTGGGACACACCGAGTATATCACTGACCTAGAACAGTAACCTGGAACACACCGGGTATATCACTGACCTGGAACAGTAACCTGGGACACACCAAGTATATCACTGACCTGGAACATTAACCTGGAACACACCGGGTATATCACTGACCTGGAACAGTAACCTGGGACACACCGAGTTTATCACTGACCTGGAACAGTAACCTGGGACACACCGAGTATGTCACTGACCAGGAACAGTAACCTGGAACACACCGGGTATATCACTGACCTGGAACAGTAACCTGGGACACACCAAGTATATCACTGACCTGGAACATTAACCTGGAACACACCGGGTATATCACTGACCTGGAACAGTAACCTGGGACACACCGAGTTTATCACTGACCTGGAACAGTAACCTGGGACACACCGAGTATGTCACTGACCAGGAACAGTAACCTGGAACACACCGGGTATATCACTGACCTGGAACAGTCACCTGGGACACACCGAGTGTATCACTGACCTGGACCAGTGACCTGGGATGCACCGGATAAGTCACTAACCTGGAACAGTAACCTGGGACACACCAAGTATGTCACTGTCCTAGAACCGTAACCTGGGACACACCAAGTATATCACTGACCTGGAACAGTAACCTGTCCACACAGAGTATATCACTGACCTGGAACAGTAACCTGGGACACACCGGGTATATCACTGACCTGGAACAGTAACCTGTGACACACCGAGTATGTCACTGACCTGGAACAGTAACCTGGAACACACCGAGTATATCACTGAACTGGAACAGTAACCTGGGACACACCAAGTATGTCACTGACCTGGAACAGGAACCTGGGACACACCGAGTATGTCACTGACCTAGAACAGTAACCTGGGACACACCGAGCATATCACTGACCTGGAACAGGAACCTGGGACACACCGAGTACATCACTGACCTGGGACACACCGTGTATATCACTGACCTGGAACAGTAACCTGGGACACACCGATTATATCACTGACCTGGAAAAGGAACCTGGGACACACCGGGTATATCACTGACCTGGAACAGTAACCTGGAACACACCGAGTATGTCACCAACCTAGAACAGGAGCCTGGGACACTCCGAGTATATCACTGACCTGGAACAGTAACCTGGGACACACCGTCTATATCACTGACCTGGAACAGTAACCTGGGACACAACGAGTATGTCACTGACCTGGAACAGTAACCTGGGACACACCGGCTCTATCACTGACTTGGAACTGTAACCTGGGACACACCGGGTATATCACTGACCTGGAACAGTAACCCGGGACACACCGAGTATGTCACTGACCTGGAACAGTAACCCGGGACACACCAAGTATGTCACTGTCCTGGAACAGTAACCTGGGACACACCGAGTTTATCACTGACCTGGAACAGTAACCTGGGACACACCGATTATGTCACTGACCTGGAACGGTAACCTGGAACACACCGGGTATATCACTGACCTGGACCAGTGACCTGGGATACACCGGGTATGTCACTGTCCTAGAACCGTAACCTGGGACACACCGAGTATATCACTGACCTGGAACAGTAACCTGGGACACACCGGGTATATCACTGACCTGGAACAGTAACGTGGGACACACCGAGTATGTCACTGACCTGGAACAGTAACCTGGAACACACCGAGTATATCACTGACCTGGAACAGTAGCCTTGGACACACCGAGTATGTCACTGACCTGGAACAGGAACCTAGGACACACCGAGTATGTCACTGACCTAGAACAGTAACCTGGGACACACCGAGTATATCACTGACCTGGAACAGGAACCTGGGACACACCGAGTATGTCACTGACCTAGAATAGTAACCTGGGACACACCGAGTACATCACTGACCTCGGACACACCGGGTATATCACTGACCTGGAACAGTAACCTGGGACACACCGATTATATCACTGACCTGGAAAAGGAACCTGGGACACACCGGGTATATCACTGACCTGGAACAGTAACCTGGAACACACCGAGTATGTCACCAACCTAGAACAGGAGCCTGGGACACTCCGAGTATAACACTGACCTGGAATAGTAACCTGGGACACACCGTCTATATCACTGACCTAGAACAGTAAACTGGGACACACCGAGTATATCACTGAATTGGAACAGTAACCCGGGACACACCGAGTATATCACTGACCTGGAACAGTAACCTGGGACACACCGAGTATATTACTGACCTGGAACAGTAACCCGGGACACACCGAGTATGTCACTGACCTGGAACAGTAACCTGGGACACACCGAGTATATCACTGACCTAGAACAGTAAACAGGGACACACCGAGTATATCACTGACCTGGAACAGTAACCTGGGACACACCGGCTATATCACTGACCTGGAACAGTAACCTGGGACACACCGAGTTTATCACTGACCTGGAACAGTAACCTGCGACACACCGAGTATGTCACTGACCTGGAACTGTAACCTGGGACACACCGAGTGTATCACTGACCTGGACCAGTGACCTGGGATACACCGGGTATGTCACCAACCTGGATCAGTAACCTGGAACACACCGAGTATGTCACTGACCTGGAACAGTAACCTGGGACACACCGAGTTTATCACTGACCTGGAACAGTAACCTGGGACACACCGAGTATGTCACTGACCTGGACCAGTAACCTGGGACACACCAAGTATGTCTCTGTCCTAGAACCGTAACCTGGGACACACCGAGTATATCACTGACCTGGAACAGTAACCTGTACACACCGAGTATATCACTGACCTGGAACAGTAACCTGGGACACACCGGGTATATCACTGACCTGGAACAGTAACCTGGGACACACCGAGTATGTCACTGACCTGGAACAGTAACCTGGGACACACCGAGTATATCACTGACCTGGAACAGTAACCTGGGACACACCGAGTATGTCACTGACCTGGAACAGGAACCTGGGACACACCGAGTATGTCACTGACCTGGAACAGTAACCTGGGACACACCGATTATATCACTGACCTGGAAAAGGAACCTGGGACACACCGAGTATATCACTGACCTGGAACAGTAACCTGGGACACACCGAGTATATCACTGACCTAGAATAGTAACCTGGGACACACCGAGCACATCACTGACCTGGGACACACCGGGTATATCACTGACCTGGAACAGGAACCTGGGACACACCGAGTATGTCACTGACCTAGAATAGTAACCTGGGACACACCGAGCACATCACTGACCTGGGACACACCGGGTATATCACTGACCTGGAACAGTAACCTGGGACACACCGATTATATCATTGACCTGGAACTGTAACCTGGGACACACCGAGTGTATCACTGACCTGGACCAGTGACCTGGGATACACCGGGTATGTCACCAACCTGGATCAGTAACCTGGAACACACCGAGTATGTCACTGACCTGGAACAGTAACCTGGGACACACCGAGTTTATCACTGACCTGGAACAGTAACCTGGGACACACCGAGTATGTCACTGACCTGGACCAGTAACCTGGGACACACCAAGTATGTCTCTGTCCTAGAACCGTAACCTGGGACACACCGAGTATATCACTGACCTGGAACAGTAACCTGTACACACCGAGTATATCACTGACCTGGAACAGTAACCTGGGACACACCGGGTATATCACTGACCTGGAACAGTAACCTGGGACACACCGAGTATGTCACTGACCTGGAACAGTAACCTGGGACACACCGAGTATATCACTGACCTGGAACAGTAACCTGGGACACACCGAGTATGTCACTGACCTGGAACAGGAACCTGGGACACACCGAGTATGTCACTGACCTGGAACAGTAACCTGGGACACACCGATTATATCACTGACCTGGAAAAGGAACCTGGGAGACACCGTGTATATCACTGACATAGAATAGTAACCTGGGACACACCGAGTATATCACTGACCTGGAACAGGAACCTGGGACACACCGAGTATGTCACTGACCTAGAATAGTAACCTGGGACACACCGAGCACATCACTGACCTGGGACACACCGGGTATATCACTGACCTGGAACAGTCACCTGGGACACACCGATTATATCACTGACCTGGAAAAGGAACCTGGGACACACCGGGTATATCACTGACCTGGAACAGTAACCTGGAACACACCGAGTATGTCACCAACCTAGAACAGGAGCCTGGGACACTCCGAGTATATCACTGACCTGGAACAGAAACCTGGGACACACCGTCTATATCACTGACCTAGAACAGTAAACTGGGACACACTGGGTATATCACTGTCCTGGAACAGTAATCTGGGACACAACGAGTATGTCACTGACCTGGAACAGTAACCTGGGACACACCGGCTATATCACTGAATTGGAACATAACCTGGGACACACCGGGTATATCACTGACCTGGAACAGTAACCTGGGACACACCGAGTATGTCACTGACCTGGAACAGTAACCTGGGACAAACCGAGTATGTCACTGACCTGGAACAGTAACCTGGGACACACCGAGTTTATCACTGACCTGGAACAGTAACCTGGGACACACCGAGTATGTCACTGACCTGGAACAGTAACCTGGAACACACCGGGCATATCACTGACCTGGAACAGTAACCTGGGACACACCGAGTATGTCACTGACCTGGAACAGTAACCTGGGACACACCGAGTGTATCACTGACCTGGACCAGTGACCTGGGATACACCGGGTATGTCACCAACCTGGATCAGTAACCTGGAACACACCGAGTATGTCACTGACCTGGAACAGTAACCTGGGACACACCGAGTTTATCACTGACCTGGAACAGTAACCTGGGACACACCGAGTATGTCAACAACCTAGAACAGGAGCCTGGGACACTCCGAGTATATCACTGACCTGGAACAGTAACCTGGGACACACCGTCTATATCACTGACCTAGAACAGTAAACTGGGACACACCGAGTATGTCAACAACCTAGAACAGGAGCCTGGGACACTCCGAGTATATCACTGACCTGGAACAGTAACCTGGGACACACCGTCTATATCACTGAACTAGAACAGTCAACTGGGACACACTGGGTATATCACTGTCCTGGAACAGTATTCTGGGACACAACGAGTATGTCACTGACCTGGAACAGTAACCTGGGACACACCGAGTATGTCACTGACCTGGAACAGTAACCTGGGACACACCGAGTATATCACTGACCTGGAACAGTAACCTGGGACACACCGAGTATATCACTGACCTGGAACAGTAACCCGGGACACTCCAAGTATGTCACTGACCTGGAACAGTAACCTGGGACACACCGAGTTTATCACTGACCTGGAACAGTAACCTGGGACACACCGAGTATGTCACTGACCTGGAACAGTAACCTGGAACACACCGGGCATATCACTGACCTGGAACAGTAACCTGGGACACACCGAGTATGTCTCTGACCTGGAACAGTAACCTGGGACACACCAAGTGTATCAATGACCTGGACCAGTGACCTGGGATACACCGGGTATGTCACCCACCTAGAACAGGAGCCTGGGACACTCCGAGTATATCACTGACCTGGAACAGTAACCTGGGACACACCGTCTATATCACTGACCTAGAACAGTCAACTGGGACACACTGGGTATATCACTGTCCTGGAACAGTAATCTGGGACACAACGAGTATGTCACTGACCTGGAACAGTAACCTGGGACACACCGGCTATATCACTGAATTGGAACAGTAACCTGGGACACACCGAGTATGTCACTGACCTGGAACAGTAACCTGGAACACACCGGGCATATCACTGACCTGGAACAGTAACCTGGGACACACCGAGTATGTCACTGACCTGGAACAGTAACCTGGGACATACCGAGTGTATCACTGACCTGGACCAGTGACCTGGGATACACCGGGTATGTCACCAACCTGGATCAGTAACCTGGAACACACCGAGTATGTCACTGACCTGGAACAGTAACCTGGGACACACCGAGTTTATCACTGACCTGGAACAGTAACCTGGGACACACCGAGTATGTCACTGACCTGGAACGGTAACCTGGAACACACCGAGTATATCACTGACCTGGAACAGTAACCTGGGACACACCAAGTATGTCTCTATCCTAGAACCGTAACCTGGGACACACCGAGTATATCACTGACCTGGAACAGTAACCTGTACACACCGAGTATATCACTGACCTGGAACAGTAACCTGGGACACACCGGGTATATCACTGACCTGGAACAGTCACCTGGGACACACCGAGTATGTCACTGACCTGGAACAGTAACCTGGGACACACCGAGTATATCACTGACCTGGAACAGTAACCTGGGACACACCGAGTATGTCACTGACCTGGAACAGGAACCTGGGACACACCGAGTATGTCACTGACCTGGAACAGTAACCTGGGACACACCGATTATATCACTGACCTGGAAAAGGAACCTCGGACACACCGGGTATATCACTTACCTAGAATAGTAACCTGGGACACACCGAGTATATCACTGACCTGGAACAGGAACCTGGGACACACCGAGTATGTCACTGACCTAGAATTGTAACCTGGGACACACCGAGTACATCACTGACCTGGGACACACCGGGTATATCACTGACCTGGAACAGTAACCTGGGACACACCGATTATATCACTGACCTGGAAAAAGAACCTGGGACACACCGGGTATATCACTGACCTGGAACAGTAACCTGGAACACACCGAGTATGTCACCAACCTAGAACAGGAGCCTGGGACACTCCGAGTATATCACTGACCTGGAACAGTAACCTGGGACACACCGTCTATATCACTGACCTAGAACAGTAAACTGGGACACACCGGGTATATCACTGACCTGGAACAGTAACCCGGGACACACCGAGTATGTCACTGACCTGGAACAGTAACCTGGGACACACCGAGTATATCACTGACCTGGAACAGTAACCTGGGACACACCGAGTATATCCGTGACCTGGAACAGTAACCTGGGACACACCGAATATGTCACTGACCTAGAACAGTAACCTGGGACACACCGGGTATATCACTGACCTGGAACAGTAACCTGGAACACACCGAGTATATCACTGACCTGGAACAGTAACCTGGGACACACTGAGTATGTCACTGACCTAGAACAGTAACCTGGGACACACCGAGTGTATCCCTGACCTGGAACAGTAACCTGGGGCACACCGCGTATGTCACTGACCTGGAACAGGAACCTGGGACACACCGAGTACATCACTGACCTGGAACAGTAACCTGGGACACACCGGGTATATCACGGACCTAGAACAGTAACCTGGGACACACCGATTATATCACTGACCTGGAACAGTAACCTGGGACACACCGGGTATATCACTGACCTGGAACAGTAACCTGGAACACACCGGGTATATCACTGACCTGGAACAGGTTTGGTATGCTTTCCTTTATTGGTCAGAGTATTGAGTACAGGAGTTGGGTGGTCATGTTGTGGCTGTACATGACATTGGTTAGGCCACTGTTGGAATATTGCATGCAATTCTGGTTTCCTTCCTATTGGAAAACTGTTGTGAAACTTGAAAGGGTTCAGAAAAGATTTACAAGGTTGTTGCCCAGGGTTGGAGGATCTGAGCTACAGGGAGAGGCTGAACAGGCTGGGGCTGTTTTCCCTGGAGCGTTGGAGGCTGAGGGGTGACCTTATAGAGGTTTACAAAATTATGAGGGGCATGGATAGGGTAAATAGGAAAAGTCTTTTCCCTGGGGTTTGGGAGTGCAGAACTAGAGGGCATAGGTTTGGGGTGAGAGGGGAAAGACATAAAAGAGTCCTAAGGGGCAACCTTTTCACGCAGAGGGTGGTACGTGTATGGAATGAGCTGCCAGAGGATGTGGTGGAGGCTTGTACAATTGCAACATTTAAGAGGCATTTGGATGGATATATGAATGCAAAGGGTTTGGAGGGATATGGGCCAGGTGCTGGCAGGTGGGACTAGATTGGGTTGGGATATCTGGTCGGCATGGACAGGTTGGACCGAAGGGTCTGTTTCCATGCTACACATCTCTATGACTCTATGACTCTATTGCTAACCTGGAACAGTAACCTGGGACACACCGGGTCTATTACTAACTGGAACATAGCCTGTCAGCAGCCTGGAATAGTGACCTGGGGCACACCTAGTGAACATCGAAGGGAAGGCGATGCAAGTGGTAATATTGCTAGTCTGTTAACCCAGAAACTCAGCTCGTCTGAGAACCCCATTCCACGTTGAACAATACTTGGAGGAAGTACTGAAGGTGGCAAGGGTACATAATTTCCTCTGGGCGGGGGATTTCAATGTCCACCTCCAAGTGTGGCTTGGCAGCAGCACCACTGATTGAGCTGGTTCAGGTCCCAAAGGAGATAGCTATTAGGCAGGTGATGAGGAAACCAACAAGAGGGAAAAACATACTTGACCTCATCCTTACTGATCTGCCAGCCATATATGTATCTGTCCTTGACAGTATTGGTAAGAGTGACCACTGCACAGTCTTTGTGGAGACTTCATGTTGAGAATAACCTCCATCATGTTGTGTGGCAATATCCCCACGCTAAATGGGACAGAGTTCAAACTGGGCATCCTGGAGACACTGTGAGCCATCAACAGCAGCAGAATCGTATTCCACACCTACTCAGAATTTGCAGCCTCTTTGGTCTGTCACACCACCATTAAGTTAGGGCATCAACCCTAGTTCAATGGAGAGTGCAGGAGGGTATGCCAGGAGCAGCACCAGACATTTCTAAAAATAAAGGTGTCAACCTGGTGAAGCTACCAAACAGGTCTCCTTGCATGCCAATTATAGTGGAGTTACCAAACAGGTCTCCTTGCATGCCAATTATAGTGGAGTTACCAAACAGGTCTCCTTGCATGCCAATTATAGTGGAGTTACCAAACAGGTCTCCTTGCATGCCAAATATGGTGAAGCTACCAAACAGGTCTCCTTGCGCCAAATAGCATGAGCAGCAAGTGATCAGCAGAGCTAAGTGACCCACAATCAACAGCCATAATGCATTCATACCACATCCAGTTGTGAATGATGGTGGACAATTATACAACTCACCGGAGGAGGACGCTGCACAAATAGCCCCATCCTCAATGATGGAAGAGCCCAGAAGATCAGTGCGAAAGGTAAGGCTGAAGCTCTCACAGCAATCTTCAGCAATAAATACCAAGTGGCTGTTCCATCTCGCCACCTCCAGTCGTCCCCAGCATCGCAGACTTCAACCAGGTTGATTTACTTCAGGCGATAATAAGAAATGGTTGGAGGCACTGGATACTGCAAAGGCTATGACAACATGCCAGCAATAGGACTGGAGACGTGTGCTCCCCTAGCCAAGTTGTTCCAGTACAGCAACAATACAGGCACCTATCGACAATGTGAAAAACTGCCCAGGTATGTCCGACACCCAAAAATCAGAGTGAACAAAAATCCAACTTGGCCAATAACCGTTCCATCAGCCTCCTCTCGATCATCAGTAAAGTGATGGAAGGGGTCATTAACAGTGCTATCAAGCAGCACCTGCTCAGCAATAACCTGCTCAGTGACGCCCAGTTTGGGCTCTGCCAGGGCCACTCAGCTCCTGACCTCAATACAGCCTTGGATCAAACATGGACTAAAGAGCTGAATTCCAGAGGGAAGGTGAGAGTGACAGCCCTTGAACTCAAGGCTGCACTAAACCAAGTGTGGGATCAAGGAGCCCTAGCAAAACTGGAATCAATGTGTATCAGTGGTTTGGGTCAGACCTGGCACACAGGAATATTGATATGGTTGTTGATGGTCAGTCATCTCAAATCCAGGACATCTCTGCAGGAGTTCCTCAGGGTTGTGTCCCAGGGGCAACCATCTTCAGCTGCTTCATCAATGGCCTTCCCTCCATCATAAGGTCAGAAGGGGGGATGTTCGCAGCTGATTACGCTTTTGTTCATCAGTCAGTGTTCAAGTGCCACAAGATCTAGACAATATCCAGGCTTGAGCTGACAAGTGGCAAGTAACAGTCACACCACACAAATGCCATCTCCAATAAGATACAAATCTAAACACGATCCTTTGAGATTCAATGGTGTTACCCTCACCTGAATCATCCACATCAACATCGTGGGGCTTACCATTGACCACAGCCATATAAACACAGTGGCTACAAGTTCAGGTCAGAGGCAAGGTATACTTTGGTGAGTAACTCACCACCTGACTCCCCTAAGCCTGTCCATCATCTACAAGACACAAGCCATGAGTATGATGGAATACTCCCCACTTGTTTGGATGAGTCCAGTTCCAAGAACACTCAAGAAGCTTGACACCATAATGATGACATTGTGGCTTTAAGAGGTTATTTTGCTTTTTTTTTAAAGAGAGGCTTTAGGGCACAGGTACCAAGCTGGCTAGTGAAGATCCATAAACTATACAACTTGGGGGGCCTTGGGTTTTTTAAAAGTTGGAACAATAGAAGCAGCCTGGCTGGGTGTGGCTAGCTGTCACAGACCAAAATTGCTAGTTATTTTTAGCTTTTAGATTTGACAGAGGCTGCTGGAGTTTTGAAGAAGTAGCAGATATCTTTTCTGTCTCTCAGTTTCAGCTGAAAGCTGGGGTTTCTCTCTGCTGCTGAGTTACCTGGGAGACAGATAATTTGCCTTTTTGCCAAGGGGTGTGTGTATGGGATGCTACTACATTGGAATAGTTAATTAGTAATAGATAGTGTATCTATTATTCTGTGAAGTTTTCCAATAGAGTTGTTACTCAAAATTCATCTTTCTTTTGTCGTATTTTAACCAAAGCCTTTTGCTTAACATTGAGTAGATTGATCAATCAAGTTTCATCTGGAACACAACATGTTATATTTCCATTTAAAATAAGAAAAGGCTGGGGTCTAGGATACCTTCTTAAAATATTTTGGGGGGATTTGGTCTGGTCCATAACCCCATCCAAAGCAGCTGCTTGATTGGCACTACATCCACAACATTCTAAACAAGATGGCGGCAGAGTGGGATACCTCAGCCAGAGCTTCATCTGTTCATTTTCCTTTTTCTCACCTTTAGCCTTTCTTTCCTCCTCTTCTCTTTCTTGGCCTCGTACCTCACAGCGTCAGAACTCCAGGCCACCATTTTTCCCTCTGGATGCACATGTCGGACAGGGAGTGGGAAGGGGAATTGAAATGGGCAATGACCTGGAGGTCAGGCTGGTCCTTATGGGCCCAGCTGAGATGCTCGGTGAGTTGTGCTGTTAGTTTACGTTTGGTCTTGCCAATGTATAGAAGATCACAGCAGGAGCACTCCTTACAGTAAACTCGGTTGGAGGAGAGGTAGGTGAATCTCTGTCTCACCCCGAAGGACTGGATGGAGGTGAGCGAAGTAGTGTACTGGCAGGTTTTGCATATTGTACGGTTGCAGGGGAAGGTATGGGGCGGTGAGGTTAGGGAGTTGGTGGGGAGAGAAGTTGCACAAACCAAAGAGTGACAGAGGGAATGGTCCTTACGGAAGACAGAGAGGGGTGGGGAGGGGAAGATATTCTTGGTGGTGGAGCATCTCAGCCAGGCCTGTAAAGGCCGAACTGACCTCCCAGTCACTGCCCATTTCAGTTCCCCCTCCCACTCCCTCTCCAACATGTCTACCCTTGGCCCCCTCCATTGCCACAGTGAATCAGACCACAAACTGGAGGAACGACACTTCCATTGGGGCAGCCCACAGCCAAGGAGGACTCAACAACCTCAGCCTTCCTTCCAGTTACGAACCAGATTCATCCCTCCCATCGACCAACCAGGTCATACCCACCACCTGTATTCACCTCACCATTCTGCCCCTCTCCCCACCCATAACCCTCCCTCCTGTAACTGCAGCTCCTCCCATCTCTATCTCCATTCCTGAAGAGAGATTACACCCGAAACGTCCACTTGTGTCCCTCCTGATGCTGCCTGGCTTGCTGTGTTCTTCCAGCCTCCTGGTGGTCTGAAAGATCAGGCTGGCTGTGTAACAGGCGGCTGATCAAACATCTCCCATTTCAAACTCCCACCAAGAGATTCACATTCACCCCAGACACAGAGAGAGAGAGAGAGAGAGAATGGAAAGCTGAATTCTGTACTTACCGAGAGAGACCCGGGAAAAACACAGGGAGATGGACAGAAGGATCAGCAACATTCTGGGAATATAGTGACCCTGTTTCCTAAACAGGGAATTGATTACTCCGAGGAGAAATAGCTCAACAGCTGTTAATAAACCGGAAATCATCAAAGACAACTTTCGCGATGCAGCATTTCATGTTGATCCTCGATCATTTCCTGATTGCAGAAGCGGAGATCTGGTTAGTCTCAGAGGAACATCCAATTAAAGAGATAAGCAGTCACTCGTCAACAGTTTCTGGGAAGATGTCTCTCAGTCAGGTTACAGTCAGTAACAACTACACACATCGATACTGTCCCCTTCAGGCAGTGCTAAACATCTCCTGTCTCTTCAAGGAGTATTTGACCGAACAGAGGATGCTACCAAGCCACATTTTCTCATTTTCCACCCTCCGTGTTGCTGAGGGGTAGCCACAGGATGAACAGGGTCCCTGGTTACTCCCGGGGAAAAGGCTGCAGTGCTCTGACATTGCCTTCTGCAGGATGTCCTCACTGTGAAGGATTCCCCTCTCTCACAGACTGCCATCAGGCGGATTGGGAAGATTGATGGGCTGAGAAACAACATGTTTGGGCAGGTTACAAGAGTGGGATCAACAAAAGGTGAAATTGCTGGAGAAACTCGGCAGGTCTGGCAGCATCTTTGGAGAGAGAACAATGTTTAGGTTATGTGTCCAATGACCCTTTTTCAGAAAGAGCTTATGAGAGACAGATGGAAAGGTGTAGGGAGGGAGTTGGTGAAAGCCCAGCTAACTGAAGGTACAGCCCCTAATGTGGGCTGATGTTGATGTGGGTGGCTCAATGGCGAGCACAGCTGCCTCATAGTGCCAGGGACCTGAGTTCAATCCCAGCCTCGGGCGACTGTCTGTGTGGAGTCTGCACATTCTCCCCGTGTCTGCGTGGGTTTCCTCCGGTTTCCTCCCACAGTCCAAAGATGTGCAGGTTAGGTGAATTGGTCATGTAAAACTGACCCCTTGTGTTCAGGGATGTGTAGGTGTGTTAGTCAGTAATAGGATAGGGGACTGTGCATGCTATTGTTTAGAGGGTAGGGATGGACTTGTTGGGCCCATTGGCCTTGTCTCCATTCAACAGGATGATGGATAATCTGCATTTCCTCATAACTTTTGACTCCCTAGCTAATCACAACACTATCTATCTAAGACTTGAACTTAAAAGGGAGAAGAACAGACATAGGAAGCACATGGTGAGGACAGTGCAGGAGAGAGAGAGAGAACCTGCACAGTTAGTGCCTTTGATGTTTGAATTTGTGTATCGCTGGACATCAAAGTGCATCTGGGAAAATGATCAAACAGTGAGATTCACAATTAATCTTGGAGGATCTGTTGAGCGAAGTTTACAGCACAGAATCAGATAAGTTAATCATTGTTTTAAGTGTGGCTGACAGAGAATCTGCAGTAGTGAGTAGAGTGGGTTCTTTCTTGATTATATGTTTTTGGAGATATGTCTCTTGATTAAGCTTAAAATATAAGCCATAACTATTAATTTAACCCGGGCAGTGTTTGTAGAGGAATAAGTCGGTGTTATTTTCTGTGTCTGTAGATTGCGAAGGAGCAAAAATGGCCTTTAATAGAGTGATAAGTACTTCTTGTCAGATGTGGGAGTATAAAGAGAGTTTATGGTGGAGTATATCTGCCATAAATGCTGTTGGCTGCGAATCTTATCAGATGGAATGGATCATTTGGAGAAATAGTTAGAAGCAATAAGGAATTTGGAACAGCAACAGTATGTGATGGATGGCAGTTATAGGAAGGAGGGAATGTCTCAGATACAATCATATAGATAGGTTAACTCCAGGAAGGGTAAGAGAGGTAGGCACCTAATGCAGGAGTATTTTGTGGATATATCCATTTCAAACAGGTATGCTGTTGGAAAATGTAGGGGGTGATGGATTCTCAGGGGAACATAGCACGAACAGCCAAGTTTCTGGTATTGAGACTGGCTCTAATGCAACGAGGGGTACATCGGCTTCCAAGAGATCAATTGTGTTAGGGGATTCTGTAGTCCGAGGTACAGGCAGACGTTTCTGTGGCCAGCAGCGAAAAATCAGAATGGTGTGTTGTTTCCCTGGTGCCAGGATTAAGGATGTCTCAGAGAGGGTGCAGAATGTTCTCATGGGGGACAGGGGTCCAGCAAGAGATCATTGTCCACATTGGAATCAGTGACATAGGAAGGGAAATGGATGCAATTCTGTAGGGAGATTACAGAGAATTAGGCAGAAATTTATAAAGGAGGTCCTCGAGAGTAGTTATATCTGGAATACTCCGAGTGCTACGAGGTAGTGAGGGCAGGAATAGGAGGATACAGCAGATGAATGCATGACTGAGGAGCTGGTGTATGGGAGACGGATTCACATTTTTGGATCATTGCAATCTCTTTTGGGGTAGAAGTGACCTGTACAAGAAGGACAGATTGCACCTGAATTGGAAAAGGACTAATATACTGGCAGGGAAATTTGCTGGAGCTGCTCAAGAGAATTTAAACAAGTACGATTGGGGGAGGGGGTGGTGGGACCCAGAGAGATCGTGAGGAAAGAGATCAATCTGAGTCTGGTACAGTTGAGAACAGAAGCGAGTCAAACAGTCAGGGCCGACAAAGACAAGGCAGGACTAATAAATTAAACTGCATTTATTTCAATACAAGGGGCCGAACAGGGAAGGCTGATGAACTCAGGGCATGGTTAGGAACATGGGACTGGGATATCAGAGCAATTACAGAAACATGGCTCTGGGATGGGCAGGACTGGCAGCTTAATGTTCCAGAATATAAATGCTACAGGAAGGATAGAAAGGGAGGCAAGAGAGGAGGGGGAGTGGCATTTTTGATAAAGGATAGCATTACAGCTGTGCTGAGGAAGAATATTCCCGGAAATATATCCAGGGATGTTATTTGGGTGGAATTGAGAAATAAGAAAGGGATGATAACCTTTTTGGGATTGTATTATAGGCCCCCTAAGAGTCAGAGAGAAATTGAGAAACAAACTTGTAAGGAGATCTCAGCTATCTGTAAGAATAATAGAGTAGTTATGGTAGGGGATTTTAACTTTCCAAACATAGACTGGGACTGCCATAGTGTGAAGGGTGTCGATGGAGAGGACTTTATTCAGTGTGTACAAGACAATTTTCTGATTCAGTATGTGGATGTACCTACTAGAGAAGGTGCAAAACTTGACTTACTCTTGGGAAATAAGGTTGGGCAGGTGACTGGGGTGTCAGTGGGGGAGCACTTTGGGGCCAGCGACCATAATTCTATTAGATTTAAAATAGTGATGGAAAAGGATAGACCAGATCTAAAAGTTGAAGTTCTAAATTGGAGAAAGGCCAATTTTGACAGTATTAGGCAAGAACTCTCGAAAGCTGATTGAGGGCAGATGTTCGCAGGTAAAGGGACAGCTGGAAAATGGGAAGCCTTCAGAAATAAGATAACGAGAATCCAGAGAAAGTATATTCCTGTCAGGGTGAAAGGGAAGGCTGGTAGGTGTAGGGAATGCTGGATGACTAAAGAAATTGAGGGTTTGGTTCAGTAAAAGAAAGAAACATATGTAAGGTATAGACAGGATAGATCGAGTGAATCCTTAGAAGAGTATAACGGCAGTAGGAGTATACTTAAGAGGGAAATCAGGAGGGCAAAAAGGGGACATGAGATAGCTTTGGCAAATAGAATTAAGGAGAATCCAAAGGGTTTTTACAAATATATTAAGGACAAAAGAGTAACTAGGGAGAGAATAGGGCCCCTCAAAGATTAGCAAGGCGGCCTTTGTGTGGGGCCACAGAAAATGGGGGAGATACTAAATGAGTACTTTGTATCAGTATTTACTGTGGAAAAGGATATGGAAGATATAGACTGTAGGGAAATAGATGGTGACATCTTGCAAAGTGTCCAGATTACAGAGGAGGAAGTGCTGGATGTCTTGAAACGGTTAAAGGTGGATAAATCCCCAGGACCTGATCAGGTGTACCTGAGAACTCTGTGGGAAGCTAGAGAAGTGTTTGCTGGGCCTCTTGCTGAGATATTTGTATCATCGATAGTCACAGGTGAGGTGCCGGAAGACTAGAGGTTGGCTAATGTGGTGCCACTGTTTAAGAAAGGTGGTAAGGACAATCCAGGGAACAACAGACTGGTGAGCCTGACCTCAGTGGTGGGCAAGTTGTTGAAGGGAATCCTGAGGGACAGGACGCACATGCATTTAGAAAGACAAGGACTGATTAGGGACTTTGTGCATGGGAAATCATGTCTCACAAACATGATTGAGTTTTTTGAGGAAGTAACAAAGAGGATTGATGAGGGCAGAGCGGTAGATGGAATCAGTAAGGCATTCGACAAGGTTCCCTATGGGAGACTGGTGAGCAGGGTTAGATCTCTCCGAATACAGGGAGACCTAGCATTTGGATACAGAACTTGCCCAAAGGTAGATGACACGGGGTGGTGGTTGAGAGTTGTTTTTCAGACTGGAGGTCTGTGACCAGTGGAGTGCCACAAGGATCGGTGCTGGGTCCTCTACTTTTTGTCATTTACATAAATGATTTGGATGTGAGCATAAGAGGTACAGTAAGCAAGTTTGCATGACACCAAAATTGGAGGTGAAGTGGACAGCGAAGAAGGTTCCCTCAGATTGCAACAGGATCTTGAACAGATGGGCCAATGGGCTGAGAAGTGGCAGATGGCGTTTAATTCAGCAAAATGCAAGGTGCTGCACTTTGGGAAAGCAAATCTTAGCAGGACATATACACTTAATGGTAAGGTCATAGGAAGTGTTGCTGAACAAAGAGACCTTGGACTGCAGGTTCATAGCACCTTCAAAGTGGAGTCACAGATAGATAGGATAGTGAAGAAGGTGTTTGGTATGCTTTCTTTTGTTGGTCAGGAGTTGGGAAGTCATGTTGTGTCTGTATAGGACATTGGTTAGGCCACTGTTGGAATATTGCATGCAATTCTGGTCTCCTTCCTATCGGAAAGATGTTGTGAAACTTGAAAGGGTTCAGAAAAGATTTACAAGGATGTTGCCAGGGTTGGAGGATTTTAGCTATAGGGAGAGGCTGAACAGGCTGGGGTTGTGTTTGCTGGAGTGTTGAAGGCTGAGGGGTGATGTTATAGAACATAGAACATAGAACATTACAGCGCAGTACAGACCCTTCGGCCCTGGATGTTGCACCGACCTGTTATACTAATCTGAAGCCCATCTAACCTACACTATTCTATGGACGTTCATATGCTTGTCCAATGACGACTTAAATGTACTTAAAGTTGGCGAATCTACTACCGTTGCAGGAAAAGCATTCCATACCCTTACTATTCTCTGAGTAAAAAGGTTTACAGAGGTTTACAAAATTATGAGGGGCATGGATAGGGTAAATAGGCAAAGTCTTTTCCCTGGGGTCGGGGAGTCCAGAACTAGAGAGCATAGGTTTAGGGTGAGAGGGGAAAGATATAAAAGAGACCTAAGGGGCAACTTTTTCACATAGAGGGTGGTACGGGTATGGAATGAGCTGCCAGAGAAAGTGGTAGAGGCTGGTACAATTACAACATTTAAGAGGCATTTGGATGGGTATATGAATAGGAAGGGTTTGGAGGGATATGGGCCGGGTGCTGGCAGGTGGGACTAGATTGGGTTGGGATATCTGGTCGGCATGGACGGGTTGGACCGAAGGGTCTGTTTCCATGCTGTACATCACGATGACTCTATGACTCTATGACTCCTTCACCCTTGACTCCCTCTGCACTGTGCTGTGTGAATGTGGTTCGTAAATGCTGAGGGTGAATGAATCCTGGGTCCAATGAGTGAGTGAATGTTTCAGAGTGTGTCATTTTATATTTCTTTCCATTTCGAACATTCTTTTTTTATTTTCTCAGCTTTGGACATCTCTGTTTCAGCTTCTTCATAATTTAGTCAATGATATGGCAATTTCTCTCTGTAGACTGATGTGAAACTTCTTCACTCCCCTCCTGACCCTGTCCCACCCTCTCAGACACTGTTAAACCCTGTCAGACTAATTCCTCTCCCCTCCTGACCCTGTCCCACCCTCCCAGACACTGTTAAACCCTGTCAGACTAATTCCCCTCCCCTCCTGACCCTGTCCCACCCTCCCAGAGACTGTTAAACCCTGTCAGACTAATTCCTCTCCCCTCCTGACCCTGTCCCACCCTCCCAGACACTGTTAAACCCGGTCAGACTAATTCCCCTCCCCTCCTGACCCTGTCCCACCCTCCCAGACACTGTTAAACCCTGTCAGACTAATTCCCCTCCCCTCCTGACCCTGTCCCACCCTCTCAGACACTGTTAAACCCTGTCAGACTAATTCCCCTCCCCTCCTGACCCTGTCCCACCCTCCCAGAGACTGTTAAACCCTGTCAGACTAATTCCTCTCCCCTCCTGACCCTGTCCCACCCTCCCAGAGACTGTTAAACCCTGTCAGACTAATTCCTCTCCCCTCCTGACCCTGTCCCACCCTCCCAGAGACTGTTAAACCCTGTCAGACTAATTCCCCTCCCCTCCTGACCCTGTCCCACCCTCCCAGACACTGTTAAACCCTGTCAGACTAATTCCCCTCCCCTCGTGACCCTGTCCCACCCTCCCAGACACTGTTAAACCCTGTCAGACGAATTCCCCTCCCCTCCTGACCCTGTCCCACTCTCCCAGACACTGTTAAACCATGTCAGACTAATTCCCCTCCCCTCCTGACCCTGTCCCACCCTCCCAGAGACAGTTAAACTCTGTCAGACTAATTCCTCTCCCCTCCTGACCCTGTCCCACCCTCCCAGAGACTGTTAAACCCTGTCAGACTAATCCCCCTCCACTCCTGACCCTGTCCCACCCTCCCAGACACTGTTAAACCCTGTCAGACTAATCTCCCTCCCCTCCTGACCCTGTCCCACCCTCCCAGACACTGTTAAACCCTGTCAGACTAATTCCCCTCCCCTCCTGACCCTGTCCCACTCTCCCAGACACTGTTAAACCATGTCAGACTAATTCCTCTCCCCTCCTGACCCTGTCCCACCCACCCAGACACTGTTAAACCCTGTCAGACTAATTCCTCTCCCCTCCTGACCCTGTCCCACCCTCCCAGACACTGTTAAACCCTGTCAGACTAATTCCCCTCCCGTCCTGACCCTGTCCCACCCTCCCAGAGACTGTTAAACCCTGTCAGACTAATTCCTCTCCCCTCCTGACCCTGTCCCACCCTCCCAGAGACTGTTAAACCCTGTCAGACTAATTCCTCTCCCCTCCTGACCCTGTCCCACCCTCCCAGAGACTGTTAAACCCTGTCAGACTAATTCCTCTCCCCTCCTGACCCTGTCCCACCCTCGCAGACACTGTTAAACCCTGTCAGACTAATTCCCCTCCCCTCCGGACCCTGTCCCACCCTCCCAGACACTGTTAAACCATGTCAGACTAATTCCTCTCCCCTCCTGACCCTGTCCCACCCTCCCAGACACTGTTAAACCCTGTCAGACTAACTCCCCTCCCCCTGACCCTGTCCCACACTCCCAGTCACTGTTAACCCCTGTCAGACTAATTTCCCTCCCCTCCTGACCCTGTCCCACTCTCCCAGACACTGTTAAACCCTGTCAGACCAATCCCCCTCCCCCCGACCCTGTCCCAGCCTCCCAGTCACTGTTAACCCCTGTCAGACTAATTCCCCTCCCCTCCTGACCCTGTCCCACCCTCCCAGTCACTGTTAAACCCTGTCAGACTAATCCCCCTCCCCCCGACACTGTCCCACCCTCCCAGTCACTGTTAAACCCTTTCAGACTAATTCCCCTCCCCTCCTGACCCTGTCCCACTCTACCAGCCTCTGTTAAACCATGTCAGACTAATTCCTCTCCCCTCCTGACCCTGTCCCACCCTCCCAGAGACTGTTAAACCCTGTCAGACTAATTCCTCTCCCCTCCTGACCCTGTCCCACCCTCCCAGAGACTGTTAAACCCTGTCAGACTAATTCCTCTCCCCTCCTGACCCTGTCCCACCCTCCCAGACACTGTTAAACCCTGTCAGACTAATTCCCCTCCCCTCCGGACCCTGTCCCACCCTCCCAGACACTGTTAAACCATGTCAGACTAATTCCTCTCCCCTCCTGACCCTGTCCCACCCTCCCAGACACTGTTAAACCCTGTCAGACTAATTCCCCTCCCCTCCTGACCCTGTCCCACCCTCCCAGAGACTGTTAAACCCTGTCAGACTAATTCCCCTCCCCTCCTGACACTGTCTCACCCTCCCAGTCACTGTTAAACCCTGTCAGACTAATTCACCTCCCCTCCTGACCCTGTCTCACCCTCCCAGACACTGTTAAACCCTGTCAGACTAATCCCCCTCCCCTCCTGACCCTGCCCCACCCTCCCAGTCACTGTTAAACCCTGTCAGACTAATTCCCCTCCCCCTGACCCTGTCCCACCCTCCCAGTCACTGTTAAACCCTGTCAGACTAATCCCCCTCCCCCCGACCCTGTCCCACCCTCCCAGACACTGTTAAACCCTGTCAGACTAATTCCCCTCCCCTCCTGACCCTGTCCCACTCTCCCAGACACTGTTAAACCATGTCAGACTAATTTCCCTCCCCTCCTGACCCTGTCCCACTCTCCCAGACACTGTTAAACCCTGTCAGACCAATCCCCCTCCCCCTGACCCTGTCCCAGCCTCCCAGTCACTGTTAACCCCTGTCAGACTAATTCCCCTCCCCTCCTGACCCTGTCCCACCCTCCCAGTCACTGTTAAACCCTGTCAGACTAATTCCCCTCCCCCCAACCCTGTCCCACCCTCCCAGTCACTGTTAAACCCTGTCAGACTAATTCCCCTCCCCTCCTGACCCTGTCCCACCCTCCCAGAGACTGTTAAACCCTGTCAGACTAATTCCCCTCCCCTCCTGACCCTGTCCCACCCTCCCAGACACTGTTAAACCCTGTCAGACTAATTCCCCTCCCCTCCTGACCCTGTCACACCCTCCCAGACACTGTTAAACCCTGTCAGACTAATTCCCCTCCCTTCCTGACCCTGTCCCACCCTCCCAGTCACTGTTAAACCCTGTCAGACTAATTCCCCTCCCCTCCTGACCCTGTCCCACCCTGCCAGTCACTGTTAAACCCTGTCAGACTAATTCCCCTCCCCTCCTGACCCTGTCACACCCTCCCACACACCTTTGAAACCTGTCTGACTAATTTCATCCCTCTCCTTGCCCTGTCTCACCCTCACAGATACTGTTACAGCTGTAGCAGTCCAATTGACAGTCCCATTTCACTCCCCTCCAGACTTTGTCCCACCTTCCCAGACACTGTTAAATGCTGTCAGACTGATTTCAGTCTCCTCCTGGCCCTGCCTCACCTTCCCGGACACTGTTAATACCTGCCAGTCTAATTCCCCTCCCCTTCACTCACTGAAGCAATTACCTTGTTTCTGTCCTATCCTGACCTCGTGGGTTTCCTGGGATCCACTCCAGGACATTCCAGGAGTCTCATTAAGGAATAGCGGGATTCTCGTGTTCCAGTGTGAACATGGAAACACCATCCGTGCTTCCGTGCATCCTTTTCGAAGGATCTGAATGAGTGTGAAGAGGGGGCTGGGCAGCTGCTGGGAGTCAGGAATACTGCACTGACTGGTGTCCCAGCAGCTATTGGAGGGAGGAAAGGGCAGGCTCACCAGCTGAATGTTTCACCCAGGGCTGAGCACACAAGCCTCTGGGCTGGGACAGATGGAGAGGAACCTGCATTGTCAATGTTTCCTTCTGACAGGTGCTGCCTTTGGACACACTGGCTGGAGGGGGTTGGGGAGGAGGGGGGAGTCAGTGTCAGCAAATACTGATCATTGTAGTGTGTCATTAATAAATAATTGTCAGTGGTTGATTTGTCCACTTTTTTCATTAATGAATTTCACAAGAAAGGTTTAATTCATTCACTCAGCAGCTTGTGGCTGTTGGAATGAGCAGATGTTGGGCTTCAATTCAATGTGAACTGGGGGAGTTAAGACCATCCAACTCCCCAACAAGCCTTCCCCAAACTAACCAGGAAGCACAAAGTGAGGTTTAATCAATGTGTGTTAAGAATTGGATGGTTGACAATGTCTGTAAGTCTGCAGTTTTGGAACAAAATAAAATGTACCCACACCCCGAAGATATCGCACTTTCACTTAATGCCTGGCCCAGGCTGCTGGGGGGGGGTGGGGGAGGGGAGTGAAAATCTAACATTTCCTCCAAACAAAGCCCCATGCACACACCCTCTCACACTCAGACACACACTTGACCAAACCTACACACACATATACACACATTCTTTCACATACACTCACACCCACATGCACACACCCTCTCACACTCAGACACACACTTGACCAAACCTACACACACATATACACACAGTCTTTCACATACACTCACACCCACATGCACACATTCACATACACACACCCACTCTCTCTCCTGCATGTGCGCACATATACATTTATGGAGTGGATCTGCAGTTGCAGAATTACTTTTTTTTTTGCTCAAAAACTGCATAAATCCATGTCAGAATCTAAAAGTCCCACTTTAGAAATAAAACTGACTCAACACAGGGACAGACTTTAAGTTCACACCTTTAATACATTGTCTGAGCTGGGATAACGTCTATTGTTAGATAAACTGAAGCTACCTTGAGAATGTACCTTCAAAGTTTTCGAATTTGTATATCAAAGAGCTGAAACCAACATGTCCCATCCTAAAAGATGCAAGACTTAATCTAAGTTTGTTTAATATGTCAGTACAACTCCGTAACCCTTTTGCTATAAATTCTGTGTCTTCTGGTCCTGCTCCACAACCACCATTTAAAGGAGCAGCGCTCCGAAAGCTAGTGCTTTCAAATAAACCTGTTGGACTCTAACCTGGTGTTGTGTGATTTTTAAGGTTGATCTTAGATTAAGATAAATGTTCAGCACAGCATCATGGGCCGAAGGGCCTGTACTGTGCTGTACTGTTCTATGTTCCATGTTTTATGTGCTATAGGTAGACCCACAATACTCTTGGGAGGGAATTCCAGGATTTTGACCCAGTGACAGGGAAGGTACGGCGATATATTTCCTGATGAAGGAGCAGCGCTCTGAAAACTAGTGCTTCCAAATAAACTATAACTTGGGACTATAACTTGGTGTTGTGTGATTTTTAACTTTGTCCATCCCCGCCCCACACTGGTTCCTCCTCATCCTGGATACATTTCCAAGTCAGGATGATGAGTAGCCTGGAGGGGAACTTGCAGATGGTAGTGTTACCATCGATCTATTACCCTTGCCCTTTGAGATGGACGTGGTCATGGGTGCCAGTATATCAGTAATAACGGATGTAACACAGGAAATACGGCCCAGGGTATCTGTGTGACTGGGCATGATCAGTCACAATGTCTGTGGTGACAGTAATACATGGTACCAACAATACCAGTCATGCAGCCAGCAATGCTAATTGTGATGCCAGTGATGCTGGCCATGTTGCTTGACCAGACGTACTGGCTGTAGTTGTGATTGTTTAACCTCTCTTTTTATAGACTCGAGCTTCATTCACTCTCAGGATCAGTGTCAGTGAACATTGTATAACACAGGCCAGACAGCAATGAGCACAATGTAGTCCTTGGCTGCTATATAAATGCACCCTGCCCCTGCCCCTGATTAGGAATACTGCTTATCAACACAATCACTCATCACCCTTTCATCTGGCACCCTGCCCCCACTGGGAGTCCATTCCTGGGAGCCTTTTCCTTTTACCATCTTCCTGGTTGCTTTCAATAGCAGTCCGGAGATGATGAAGAATCTGCTCATCTCCCTGCCTTCCAGGGACAGCTATCAACCTGAGCTCCCAGTCTCTCAGGGATTGTTACACTGGTGAGAGGCCCAGACTGGTGAGAGACCAGTTGCCTCATGAAACACTGTTAACCCCCTCTCATAAAATCCCAGGAAAGTTCCTGTCCTCATCCTGAGCTGCAGAACTGAGAGACAGAATGGAAAGCTGAATTCTGTACTCATCGGGAGGGACTCAGGGAAAACACAGGGAGGTAAAGGAAAGGATCAGCAACATTCTGGGAATACACTGTCCCTATTCCAATCAGGGACTGGGAATTAAACACTCTGAGGGGAAACAGCTTCTGTTTACAAACTGGAAAAACCAGTAACACAACAATCTTTGGAGACTGCACCCTATTTGTTGAGAAATTTGATCCGTTGTTTGATGTGAAGCTGCAGAAGCAGAAAAATGGAACAAGTGCTAAGTGATGACCCGGTCCCAGTGACGGGGAAGCTCCAGCACAGCCAGGCTGAGGTTCAGGCTCTGTGCCAGTAAGGCTGGGGCTGAGAAGAGGCCTCCCCCACCAGCTCAAAGAGCATCAGGACAGTACTAGGACCCTGGGATCCCCCTCTCACAGTAAACATATGGCTCAGTCCTTCCAACTGGGGGAGGTGACGGTACATCGGGATTGTCCCTGGAGCAGGAATCCAACAACCCAAGTGGAGCCTCCTCCTCCTACATTGAGTTGTTGAATGATCATGACTGGATGTGGTAGGACAGCAGATCTGATCTGTTGGTTGTGGAATCATTGAGCTCTGTCTCTGCTGCTCCTGTTGTTTCTGCACACCTCGGCCTGTTCTGTAGCTTCACCGAGGAACACCATCATCTGCAAGTTCCCTCAAAGCCACTCACCATCCTGACCATCCATTCCTTCACTGTCACTGGCTCCAAATCTTGGAATTCCCTTCCTCCCTAATGACATTGTGGGTCTGCCTCCAGCACATGGAATGCTCCATGAGGATCACTGGGGAGATGGGCTCTCCCATGACTGCAGGGAACCAGCTGAATCTCCATGCTGGATTCTCTGTACCAGACTCTCACCATCAACTCCCATACTGGAGCCTCTGGAACTAAACGTCCCACACCACTCTCTGTCATTAATCCACTCCATGAAGACCCCACACCACAACTCTTTATTTCTCTCTCTGCACTCCCCTCCCTCCCCCAGGGTCTGAGTGTCTCCCCTGTGACTGTGTCCTGAATTAGGCTCAGTACCAGGAAGAACACTGGGGTCCATGGGATTCCCAGCCAGCCGAGGGTTAGCAGTGACTGATACTGACCTGTGACCCATGAATGGCCTTACCTCTCCCAGGTCGCATTGAACTGACCCTCAAAAACTGCTGACACGAGGACCCACAAGCTGCTGAGTGAAAATCTCGTGAAATTATTAGCAATGAATTCAATCAACAACGAACAATTATTTATTGATGATTAACCACAATTATCAGCATTTATAGTCAGCTTAATGATATAAATAGGAAAAGACTGTTTTCCTATTTGCATATTTACTGTCTAAAAATTGTAAAACAAATTTCCACATTGGATCCAATTTGCATGACACAAAGTACAAAGTCAGTCACATCCTTTCAGTGCAGTCTGTGGCTCTCTGAGCTGCCTCACTACATTTATAATTGTCGGTTATATTTTATAATATACACAGTATGCATCCTCCATATTATTGATAACTAATAGGGTGACGCAAATTGCATACCTAACTTCGAAACATCACCTTTCACATTAGCTTAGGGGCAGAGCGTCTGATTTACAATCCAGCTGTTATTTGTCTCAGCAATGGTAAGCACATCACACCCTCGAAAATATATCTAAGCAACAACAATATCTTGCATTTATATAGTATCTTTGATGAAGTAGACACTTCAGAAGAATAATTAGCAAACACAATTTAAGACCAAATCACTTAAGCAGCTACTAGGTGATGTTGATGAAACCATTTTTGATGAATGCTTCTGAATTATTCCAATTAGGAATGGCCAATAAATGCTGGCCTAGCTGTTGATGCCCTCAGGTGACTGCACGCTTGTTCAAGTGACTGCACGCTTGGTCAAAGAGGTGGTTTTAGAGCATCTTAAAACAAGATTGAATGAGATAGAGATGTTCTGGAAGGGCATTCCCTACTTCAGGGTCCAGTGAGTTGGAGAGACACACTTTGTTGGTGGAGGTACTAAGACAGAGGCAACTTGAAGAAGCCAGAGTTGGAGGAGTACAGAGACCCTGAAGGGTTGTGGGCTTGAGGATGTTACAGAGACAGAGAGAAGTGAGACCATGGAGGGATTTTAAAACATGTATGAAAATTTTCAAAATCAAGGCATTGTTTAACTGGGAGCTATCATGGCCCAGTCACCAAGGTGGAGGGGGGAAATAAGATCTGAAAATGTGTTGCTGGAAAAGAGCAGCAGGTCAGGCAGCATCCAAGGAGCAGGAGAATCGACGTTTCGGGCATGAGCCCTTCTTCATGAATGAGGAAAGTGTGTCCAGCAGGCTAAGATAAAAGGTAGGGAGGAGGGACTTGGGGGAGGGGCGTTGGAAATGCGATAGGTGGAAGGAGGTCAAGGTGAGGGTGATAGGCCGGAGTGGGGGTGGGGGCGGAGAGGTCAGGAAGAAGATTGCAGGTTAGGAAAGCGGTGCTGAGTTCGAAGGATTTGACTGAGACAAGGTGGGGGGAGGGGAAATGAGGAAACTGGAGAAATCGGAGTTCATCCCTTGTGGTAGGAGGGTTCCTAGGCGGAAGATGAGGCGCTCTTCTTCCAACCGTCGTGTTGCTATGGTCTGGCGATGGAGGAGTCCAAGGACCTGCATTTCCTTGGTGGAGTGGGAAGGGGAGTTGAAGTGTTGAGCCATGGGGTGGTTGGGTTGGTTGGTCCAGGTGTCCCAGAGGTGTTCTCTAAAATGTTCCGCAAGTAGGCGGCCTGTCTCCCCAATATAGAGAAGGCCACATCGGGTGCAGCGGATGCAATAAATGATGTGTGTGAAGGTGCAGGTGAATTTGTGGTGGATATGGAAGGATCCCTTGGGACCTTGGAGGGAAGTAAGGGGGGAGGTGTGGGTGCAAGTTTTGCATTTCTAGCGGTTGCAGGGGAAGGTGCCGGAAGTGGAGGTTGGATTGGTGGGGGGTGTGGACTTGACGAGGGAGTCACAGAGGGAGTGGTCTTTTCGGGGAAATAAGATGTTCACTAATGAAGTGATGTTTGGCATGAAGCATGAGTTTGAAACATACTAAAACACATAATACTCAAATAGTATTGTGAAACATTACTTGGTAAAGTGAGACACCCATCCTCCAATTACTCTTTGCGGAGATTTAACCAAGAATTTAGTTGTTATTAAAGGTTACATGAAGTTGTATTAACTCTTTTTTTTTGTAAAGTGATTAATTGCTGATTAAATTTTGGATAGTTTCAAACCCGATTGCTTGATAAAGTTTAGTTAACTAATGGAAGTGAGGACCATTTGTTCAGACTTTATGGGAAATCCAATTATGTTCAAACACTTTCAAACAGAATTCAAGCCTTTGTTCACCATGAAATTAACATTCTAAACCAGTGCAATAATTATTTCAAAATAGAATGTTAAACAATTTATTTATCGTAGATTATAAAATCCTACAAAAGGACAACATTGCCAGAAACATTTTTGAAAGAGTAAAATCATAACATGTAACGATAGGAATAACTGAGTAGAAATGTTAATGTAGTGTTTAACCTCCCGAAACTGATATTTTAGGAATGTGTGATCGTTACTATTTGTTTCTGAAGTTAGTTCCTGATTTTCTTTAGATACATTCATGACCTTCCTCCTTGCCCTATCCATGGCACTGATCATCGCTGTGTGCAGTATGGACAGATAACTCAAGAATAAGAAAATTGTTATGGAATTATTAAATAAATTTCTTCTCTGAAGCTAAAATAAAACAGATACAAATTGAAAATAGTACAAGTACATGATAGGCGAGTCAGCATTTGAATAGGGAAAGTACAGTTTCAGGTTTTAGACTGAGATTTTGAAAAGTCAATCTTATTGTTCCTTAAGGATTTTACATTGTGTCTTTTCAATCGGACTAGAATTAGGTTTATTGTCCTGTGTGTTCAAGTTACAAAAGACCAGGGGTTCAGTGTAAAGTGTACAATGTCACCAACACACCGCGCCAGCTTAGGTACAAATCTTAGTACAAAAAAGAGAAAATAAAAAAAACGTTATACTCCATTAGAGATATACATAATATAAATCAGGAAAATACAAAACAAAGCTAATAAGATAGACATTAGTCTTTCCACAAGGGCTTTCCACTGGTTACCAACCAGTATCCATCGTTGCTCCGGGCTACTGGCCTCCCCACAATAGAGAGGCTGGTTGCCCCTGCCCTGGGCCCACTGGCTACTGTCCCCACTTCACTCTGGGCTGCTGGCTTCCCCACTGTGGGCCCACGAGTTGCCCCTGTTCTGGGCCCACTGGCTACCGGCCCAGAGTGTGGTGGGACAGCAGTCAGCAGGCTTGGAGCTGGGGTGACTAGCTGCATGGTCATTGTCTAACATGTGTCAGCTGGATGATACTTGCTACTGAATAGTAGATGTTGGGATCATGTCCAGGCCTTGCTGCATTTTGACTGCTCAGTATCTGAAATATCATGAATTGTGCTGAATATTGTGCACCCCCACCTCTGTCCTTATGATGGGGGGAGGGGGGGAAATCATTGACAAAACAGCTGGAGATGGTTGGGCGAAGTACACCACCCTGAAGAACTCATACAGTGATGTCTTCTGGATATGGTGAGTGATTCTTAACAATTACAGTCATTATTTATTGTGCGGGATGTGTCTCCAACCAGTGGGGAGTTTTCCCCGATTCCGATTGACTAGTTTTACAGGACTCATTAAGGTTACACTCGGTCAAATAAAACACTGAAATCATTGGCAGTCATCCTTACTTTCCCTCTTGAATTTTCTTTTGTCCATTTTGTACCAAGGCTGTAATGACAGTAGGAGGTGAATGGGCCAAGTGCAACCCAAACTGAGTGAGAAGGTTATTGTGGAGAAAGTGCCACTTGATGGCATTGTCAATGACACGTTTTATAGTTTTGCTGATGATTGAGAGTAGAATTACAGGGTGGAAACAGGGTGGAGTTTTGTGCACAGGACCTACCTGGATGATTTTCCACATTCTTGGTAAATACTAATGTTGTAGCTGCACTAGATCAGCTTGGCTAGGTGCATGGCTCATTCTGGAGGCTTAGTCTTCACTGCTGTTGCTGGAATATTGTCTGGGCATAAACTTTGATGGTATCCAGTGCCAAGATCATTCACTTGGCATGTCTGGCTGAAGAAAATGCTTCCACCTTACTAAAGGAACAATAAAAACCGTGGAAGACATCTACATCCAGGCAATTTGATTTGATTTAAGTGACATGGATTCTTCAAATCATATGAGTGGTGAGCACAAATGAGGCGAGTAATACCAAGTGATAAATTGTTCACTAAATTGGGTTTAAGAGTCTTTGGATGGTGGCTCTTATCAAAAGGGGGATTGTTCGGGTAACCATGACTGAGCAGCACAAAACGGCCAATGACTACACCTGAGTGAAACAGCAGAACATGGCTGACAGTTGTCTGAGAGCTTGGAAAAATATTTGCTGAATGTAGCCTGCACAACCTCGTCGCTCTGTGGACCCAAGGTACCAGAACTGAGATAGAATATGCAGCTGCAGTTGTTTAACCATAAGACATAGATAAGAAATTTTAACACTTAATTAGTGAGTCTGTCTTGAATTATTTAATCAATCTGTTACAATACTAATAGTAGGTTTTCGTTAAGATCCTTCAAATAATCATCAGTATGTATTCTGAAGTGGTTATATATTCATCTATATACCAAAAAAACACTGAAAACATTAAGGGGAAAGATCCAAATAAAATCATGAGGGAAAACCAGTGTCAGAGAGTAAAAGCAGCCTCTATATCATTACAGGGAGAACAGGTACAGAAACTAGAATGCAGGTTAAATGAACATATTGTAAGACACCCAAGGGTAAAGATCAGGGTGTCTCATAAACACGGCGAGAAAGAAACTGCTCACAACTCAGTAGCTAAAGAATTCTAACATTAGGTGGAAACCATATAACTTCATTGGAACTGATATTATAACAACTAGTAAAAAATATTTTTTGCATTTCATGTAATGAGGTTAATGAGGAACTTAAAAAGTCCTTAAATGATAGGTGAATATCCAATTAATTTACAGTTAACATGGTGCAGCTGACAAATATCTGGGCGGGAATGTACTTGAATACAGTGCCCATTGTGAAAAGTCCCAAGAAGGGAGTGAGGAGAGTCTGGGAAACATCATGAGACCATGGAGGACTGGGGGCTGACCACAAGCATGTCCATCTGTAGCTGTTTAGACAGACAATTACCTTAATTGAAAATATATGTAATTAATTAACAATTAGTTTGTAAGCGTTAAAGGCCGGATGAAACAAATGTATAAAAATGTACATTGTCCTTTGTTAGTGAAGACTTCTTTGGATTGTCAGCTGTTTTTCTTCCCCAATGGAATAAACTCTTTGGTGCTGGCAGTGAACTCCTGGGTGTCGAGTGAATCATTTGGTCATTCCACCCCGACACTAGAAATCTGAAACAAATATAGAAAATATTGGCTATGTTCAGCTGAAGTCAACAGGATCTGTGGAGCAAGAAAAACAACATTTACTAATGGTGTTGATTACCTTTCAACAGAAATGGAATGGAATATTGATGGTGAACAAAAGTCTAAGTTTTCAGCTTTGGAGGTTATGTCAACACTAGTGAACACCGACCCTCCAATCTTCCAGCACCTCACCCATGGCTAAAAATGATGCAAAAATATCAGCCAGGGTTGATATTTCAGTCTTTGTTTCAGATTTCTGAGGAATTCAGTCTGGTTCTGTGGCACGTGGAACCTGGTCAAGCTGGATGGGTGAAAGCTTCATGGGACCTGACCCAATATTCTCTCAGAGATTTGTTCCTGCTGATAGGGGTGGGTTTAAACCACCTTGTCAGGGAAAGGAAACTTGAGGGGTAACCCAAATTAGAAAGCAGTGAAGTTGGCAAAAGGATAGCAAAAAGATTCTTGGAAGAATAGCAGGTAGGAGAACAAAGTAGAGGCACTAATTAAGGTTTGAAAATAGAATGATGTCAAAAATCTAAAGTTAAAGGCACTTGACCTAAAAGCACACTGCTTTCACAGCAATATAATCAATTTAAAGGCACAAATAAAGATCATGGGTATGATCTAATGTTGCTGCTGAAACAATGGCTGCATGGTAACCAGGACTGGGAATGCAATATTTAAAGGCAGATAGAAGGAAAAGGAAGTGGTGTTGTACTGATAATAATAGATGGGATCAATACAGTAATGAGGGAGGATTTCAGCTCAGCAGAGTAAATGTGTGTCAGCTGTCTGGGTGGAGCTAAGAAACAGGAAGGGGCAGCAATATCAGCTGGATTTGTTTATTTGCCACCAACAGTAGTAATGGTGTGGGGTGTAGTATTAATCAGGAGATGAAATTATGTTCTAACATGGGCAATACAGCTGGGTGACTTCAATCTGCATATGCACTGGGTAAACTAATTATGCATAATGCAGGGAAGGACAATATTTTATTTCAATTCGCTCATGGATGAGAGTGAGACTGGCTGGGCCAGAATTTACTGCCTGTCCTTAGCTACCCTTGAAAAGATAGTTGTGAGCTGCCTTCTTGAACATCAGCAGTCCATCTGCTCTAGTTACAGCCATTATGCCATTGAAGAGGGAATTACAGGATTTTGATTCAGCAACAATAAAGTAACGGTGATATAGTTCCAACACAGAATGGAGAATGGCTTGGAGGGGAAACTATAGGTGGTGGTGATCCTAAGTATCTGTTGCTTGGAATGCATCTGTTGCTCTTCTCCTTTTGAAAGGAAGTGGTAATGGGTTCAGAAGGTGCTGTCTCAGGATCTTTGGCAAATTTCTGTAGTGAATCTTATCGCTAGTATACACTGATGTAACTAAGTGGGTGGTGGAGAGTGTGGATATTTGAGGATTAGGTACCAATCAAGCTGGTTGCTTTATGAGAGATGGCTTCAAGCTCCTTGTGTGTTCTTTGAGCTTTTCTCATCCTGACAAGTGTAGAGTATTCCATCACACTCCTGACTTGTGCCTTGCAGATAGTGGCTAGGCTTTGGGAAGTTAGAAGTTACTTGGTGCGCTAATCCTCACCTCAACGGAATGTATTTGGGATGAGGTTGTCCAGCAATATCTTGGTTAACCAACTCGATCATGTGTCATTTTTGATCCAGTATTTTGTAACGCAAAAATGCTAATAAGTAATCTCATTCTTCAAGACCCAAATGGAGTTGTCACTCAGACACTGTTACGTTATATTTAAAAGTGAAGAAGTTCATTCTAATTAAGGAAATGAAGGAGGCAAGAGTAACAAATGGTTCAGGTGAATTGGAAAAAGACTTTATAAGGCATGACTGTACAAAGTAATGGATGGGTTTATTTGAAAAGCTTGGTCACATGACTTACAGCAACTATCCATTTGTTCATGCTGCAAAAACTGGGAAAAAAAGCCAGTCAACGGAGGTTAACAAATAAAGTTCAGAGTTGCCTTGCACTAAAAGGAATGATCTGTAAAGTTGCCAGAAATAGCAGCAATTCTCAGGTTTGCAAGGTTCATAGAATACAATGACAGAGACCCGAGAGTCTGATAAACTAATAGAACTTTAACATAATTTAGCAACTTAAATATGGAAATAGTCTGTACAAGCTTACATAGAGATGTAAACAGAAAACACGACTGAAATAAAGTTGAATATATTACAGAAAATTTATATTGATGAATATAGAAATGGCAGAGAAGCTTTATATATATTTTCAATAAGCAAGATACCAGAGATCTCCAGAAATTTGAGAGATGATATGGTTATACTGGAGATATTAATGCAGCTGGAAATGGATAAATCTCTCGGACCTGATAGTCTTCATCCCAACATGTTGAAGGAGATGGCTATAGGGATAATTGATGCATTTTTATTGTCTGTTCTTGCTGATTGGAAATGAGTGAATGTCATTATTACTTAAGAAGGGAGCCAGAGAGAAAATAAGGAATTACAAACATGTTAGGCCGACATCAGTAACAGGAAAAAATGCTACAAATCTACAGAATCAATGAGCAAAAACTGATAGTCAAGTTCAATACCCATGAAGATGACCTCAACCATGAGCTTGGGTTCATGTCATTTACATGTGAGCCCACCACACAGTTCTGTATCTGTAAAACCTTCCTTTCTGTCCTGTTTTGACACAATCACCTTGATAAATTATGATCTCTCTATCTTAATTACGTCATATAGTTTTAGATTTATTACTTTTGTTAGACCTGTAACATGCGATTCTTACACCGATCATATTATTCCAGTCAAACAAAACCAAAAGAATTACGGATACTGTAAATGAGGAGGGGGTTTGCTTAGTGGGTCTAGCGGCATCTGAGAAAAAGATTCAGAGTTAACGTTTTGGGTCCGGTGATCCTTCCTCTGCGATTTCTTCCCAGATACTGCCGGGCCTGCTGTGCTTTTCCAGTAGCTTCCGTTTGTGTTCTCTGTTACTCCAGTCAATTGGGCTGTGTCCAGCACCACTTTATTTTTTTTTGTAGTTATCTCTCTATCTCATTTAAACTGATTAGAGGTTATCCTTTCAGCTGTTATTCAGCTGTTGACACTTTACTCCCACTGTATACTACTCTTCGTCACCTGCAGAGGCCGACTGTGCAACACTTGACTCACACCATTTTTATGATCTGATTTCTCTGCCCTTGATTTCTCTGCCAATAAACTGTGTTCTGTGTTTTTCTCACTCACTTCACCTGACAAAGGGGCTACACTTTGAAAGCTTGTGATTTCAAATAAACCTGTTGGGCTATCAGCTGGTGTTGTCTAATTTCTGACTGTGTTCACCCCAGTCCAACACCGGCACCTCCACACCATATAAATCTATTGTGGAGGATGGGATAATACACACCTAGGTGTTGAAGAACGGTTTGGGCATAGTCAGTGTGGATTTGCAAAAGAGAAACTGTGTTGGACAAAATCGTTGGAGTTTCCTTAAAACAGAATTTTAAGAGAGCCAATGATGTGAATAAACTTAATTTTTAGAATATGTTTGATGAAGTCCTCTGTGCAGGCTAGTTAGAAAGATTAAATATATTGGATAGGACTGGCACAGATTAGTGATTGGCAAACAGACAGAATCAGAGATACAGGTCATTCTCATGTTGGCAGGTTGTGCTTCATGGGATAACACAAAGATCTGTATTTAGTTCCAGCTCTTCACAATATACATCAGTGATTTGGAGGCAAGGATCAAATGCAATATTTCCAAATCTGCAGCTCATATAAACTGAGGACAGGGAGAGGCCATTCAGCCCCTCGAGGCTGTTCCATCACTCAATAAAACATGGCTGGCCTATGGCCTAAATCTATATACTAAAATCTTGATACTTTTGCTCAATAAAAATCTGCCCATCTTAGATTTAGTAGCCTGCTATTGTTCAAGAAAACTAAAGTCATTAAAAAAGAAAAGAAAGCCAGAAATACAATCAGAGCAACTGAAATAAACAGGGCAGAAACACTGGCCAAAAACCAAGGTATGGTGGCAACACCGAAGTCAAGACACAGACAATTTTGCCCAAACAGGTCCTTGCAAAGATTCAAGCCCAGACAACTCAAAAGTAGAGAGATTCAAGACTGCTTTACAAAGTGTAAAGGGCAACTCAATATTTCCTTCCAAACAAGTCACCACATGGGGCAGATATGCCTCAATAAATCAGAAGATTAGGTGCATACTCTGGTTTCAAAAGGTGGACACTCAGTCCCCAAAGTAAACAATTCAAACAGGTCACTGTTAGCAAGCCATCAAAAACTATTAACAATATTTCAAGATGGCAAAAGCAATTAACTCAATGCCCCAATTGTTCAAGTTCTTGGGGAAAAATTAGCAAAATTTCCTTACCTGGGTATTTTTCAGTGTAATCAGGAAAGGACTACACACCAGCAGCCAACCATAAGTGAAGCATGCAGACACTTTATTCAAATACAACAAAAAAAGGTAAGAAATAAACTTTTAACTGGATTCTTTGGAAACTTGAATATTCCCAGAGACTGTCAGCTTTTGCTGGCTTTTCAAACTCATAGAATTCCATTTAGTCCACACTGAGCCTTCAAAGAGCATCCCACCCAGACCCATTCCCCACGGCCTGAACACTGTGGGTAATTTAAAGTATGGCCAATTCAGCTAATCTGCACATCTTTGGTCTGTGGTAGGAAACCCACAGAGAAACTCTACACAGACAATGGTCCCGAGTGTGGAATCGAACCTCCGTCCCTGGAGCTGTAATGCAGCAGCGCTAACCACTGAGCTCCCGTGCTCCCCTGACAGTGACCATTCAGGGTCTACTCCTTTTTCCTGCCCTTCCTTCGGTCGGAGGCAGGACTTTAATCGAGGTTTGCAGCCTTTAATAAATGTTTTGAACCATTTCCCCATCCACCCTCCGGCTCCAAGGTTCACCTTCTCGTTCCCACATCCTCACCACCAGCATCACCCAGCCCTCTGTCACAATGCGCATGCTCCAGAGTGAGAGCGTTACTGCGTCTGCGTACATCCCTGTTGTGGCCTGTATAGGGGAAGTTCTCAACCGCGGGGATTTCTGGGTAGGTAGACCAGCCATTGCTGTGTAACTTCTCTTCGTTGGATATGGAGTGTGGGCAGGGAGATAGTGGTTTTTAATTAATAAAATTTGGAACCAAATTATACTTGAATAGCGGTAGTGTAAAGAACAATGAAGTGTAAATGTTCCGCGAGCAGCTGCTGGGCGGATTACACCTTTAACTGTGCCGGATCTGATATCCCCACAGCGAGATTTCCGAGAGTTGTTGGTGTGGGTTTAAACCAGCTCATTCGGGGATACAAACCTAATTGGGAGGAAGTAATTTTGATAACAGGAAGCAGAACAAAGGGAAGGAAGACGAGAAGTCAGGACAGAGAGCTGAACATCGAGCATGGTCTGAAAGTGAAATGGTGTCAAAAAGGTAAAGTTAATAGCACTCCCCCTGAATGGATGGAACATTCACAGCAAGGCAATCAAGCAAAAGGCTCGAATAGAGCTCACTATGAGCTATTGCTATTACACAAACAAAGGTCACATGTTTAGCAGAACTGGGAAGTGAATAGTCAAGGAAATTCGAAGATTTGGAACAAATGACAAGTTGTAAAGGGAGGTTGTGTTAGAACAGTATTACGGGATGCGATGAATGGATGACCAAGGGAACAGCTCGGATCAGGAGTGGTATGTGGAATCTGTTCAGATGCTGCTAAAAGATAGCAGGGGGGCAGCAGACGTTAGTTAGATTCATTTAGAGGCCACCAAATAGCGGTGGGGGTGTGTGGCATGATTTTCATCAGGACATGAGAGTGTTATGTCACATGGACATCTAAGTTGCCATGGGTGACTTCTATCCGCATATATAATGAGAAAACACAACACAGTTGAACGCCGAAGCTGTGAAGAACGAGATTGTGGAGTCTTTATCGGGTGGTTTTCTCAAACACAGTGTTGGAGGGCCAATGAGAGGATGTGTTATTCTAGATCTAGTATTTTGTAAGAAGAAATTATTAATTAGTAATCTTGTCATTATTTTTTAAAAAAAACTTCAAGAATGAGTGATCTGAAAACGACAGAATGTTATATAATCTTTAAAATCATGGTAGCATACTAGCAAGGGTGTTAATTTTCACATAAGGTAAATTATGAAAACCTGAGTTCCAAATTAGTTTTGGTGAAGTTGAAAAATACAATAAACGGCATGACTCTACATAAGCAATGGACAGTCATTAAAGGACTGTCACATAACTTGCAGCCAGTATGCATTCTGTCAATGTGCAATAAAGACAAAAAAAATACATCAACCAGCCTGGACAGACACGAGGCAATCACTTCGGGGGGGGGGGGGGGGGGAAGGAATTATTTTGACAGGTTTAAGAGTCTGGGAGGGTGAAACAGGGTTCTGAGAGAGTGAAAATGTCTCAGATACATAAATGGATCCAAGCTAAATGTCACTTTTCCCCACCCCCACATACCAGGCCTTGTTATCACATCAGCTGCTATTGTACATAATCCTTTGTCAGATGCAAATAGTCCCAGTAGCAGCTATTAATGTTCCCAGACTAACCATATCCACACCTTTGTTTGTCTAACTGTTTATCTCTCTCTTTAGACTATTTCCACCTATTGTTTATCCATCCCCATCCCCCACGACATTTATCTCAAAAGATGCTGTCAGACCTGCTGAGTTTTCCCAGCAATTTCTGTTTTTGTTTGATTTCCAGCATCCGCACACAGTTAATTCAGGTTTTTTTTAAACTGTTTAACTCACTGTCACGTCTCTTCTAGTTATGGCCAATTTGAAGAAGTGCTGCTCCTCTCTCTGACAGGATTTCCATTCCAATCTTTCTTATTTCTTGTTCACCACCGTTAATGTTGCTGTCACTCCTGGGGTTTGACAAGGTATTTGTGAAAACCCCTATCCACAATCACATCATATTTCCCAGGGACTGCCTCCGGCTCAGACTCCCCCCACGTGGATTCCAACTCCAGTTCCATCCTTTGTGTTGAATCCATCCAGCATCACAGGGATCTCTGTGCTGTTCAACGGGCCCCTGACAGCTGTTCTCATCATTTCCTGAGATCCACACTCAGTGTCATACATTGTCATATGCACATTCCCAACCTCTGTCCAACAGCAGCGCCTCATGCTGGCTCAGACCTGTGGTTGTTGCCTGGTGTACTGATCTCTACATTGCACAGGATGAGCACCAGCTCTCTGGTCCCTCCTCCTATCTCCCCCTGACCCATGACTCTACCATTGGCACAACAGTGCATTGTGTCCACAATGGTCACCAACCTCATCTAATCCAAGAATCTCACCCTCTGTGTATCCAAGCTCATAGTCTCCTAACTCCACACATCTCACTTCTACCTCCTTCCCAAAATCCCCACACTGGGCTGCCTGGGCAGACTCACTGCTCCAGCTGCACAGGAACCATCTTAGATTAGATTAGATTAGATTAGATTAGATTAGATTACAGTGTGGAAACAGGCCCTTCGGCCCAACAAGTCCACACCGACCCGCCGAAGCGAAACCCACCCATACCCCTACATTTACCCCTTACCTAACACTACGGGCAATTTAGTATGGCCAATTCACCTTATCCTTCCTCAACTTTGTTTTGTGATCTGCCCTTATCCAGTCCCTTCCCCCTTACACCTGCCATTCCTCTGCTTTATGTCAGTTTAGAATTTCCAGTTCATGGGCTCTGGCTACCTCCTCTTCACCTTGGATGTATTATCCCCTTTTACACATCTATCCCCAATCAGGATGGTCTCAGGGCTCTCCGCGTCTTCCTGGTAAAATGGTCTGAACCATCTCCATCCATCACCAACCTCCTCCTGGCCAAGCCCATCCTTACAACTTCTCTCAACTCTTTCTTCAGGTCTAAGGTATGTGTACCAGGCATATCCACATGCCTGCCTCTTGGAACATTCCTTGTCCCACTCTTATTCTGGCCTCCATCACAACTGTTTCTCCGGTAGGTCAATGATATCACCAATGCTGCTTCCCTCTCTTATCCAGAATTGGTTTATCAAGTTTATCAATTTCCCTTTCAGTTTCCACCCTGCTCTCACCCTCACTTGGTCCATCTCTGACTCCTCCCTTCCCTTCCTTAACACCTGTTTCCATTTCTGGGAGAGCCTGGTGACAATACCCACTGCAAACCGACCGAGTCCCACAGGTACCTTGACTGGACATCCTCACATCCTGCTTCCTGTAAAGACTGTTCTATTCTCTGAGCGACTTTGTCTCCACTGCATCTGTTTGAATGATGCCAGCTTCGACAAGATGGCCTCAGAAATGTCCATCTTCTTCCTCAGCCGAGGAATTCCCAACACCATGGTTGACAGGGCAGTTGGCCGGGTCTGACCCATCTTTCACACTTCGGCCCTCACCGCCTCCCCCCCCCCCCCCCCTTCCCACAACAGTGATAGGGTCTCCCTTGTCTTCACCCACCGTCCCACCACCATCTACATCCGGAGGATCATTAGCTGCCATTTCCACCTCCAGCAGGATGCCAGCACCAAACCCACATTCCACTGCCTGACCCTTCCCTACCTTCTACAGGGACCATTCCCTCTGGGAAACCCTGGTCCATTCCTTCTTCACTCCCAACCCCCTCCCCAATCCCCCCACTGACCTCTGCATCCCCCTCCCCCCACAGCCCCACAGCACCTTTCCCTGCAATGGCAGAAGATATGTCACCTACTGTTGGGGAGATTTCACTGGGGTGTTTAATGTAGGGCTAGCGAGGGTGACACTAGTTCTGCAACAGACACTTCTAGTTCCAGCCCTGAAATGGTTAACAACAGCCAAGCGAGCTGCTGCTGGCGACTGCATGACTACCTGGCTGGAGCTTGTAAGGGATATGCATAATGTTAATTAAATCTTGGAGCCTGTAAATACCAGCCAGTATCAATTGCCCCATCGAAACTCGGGATTAATAAAGAAACCGATCGGAATCTGTAACTGTTAGACAAGTGTGAATTGCTCTATCGGAACCTGTAACTGTTAAGTGTGAATGGCTCTATTTAAGTCTAAAGTTGATAAGTGTAATTGTCAATTTAGTTAAACTGAAACTATTGAAAATGGCTAGCCTGTCAGACGCATAGTAATTCCTTGAAACAATGAACTATTGAATACGGTATCGGAACCGCTCCCGGGGATGGCTGAGCCATTGTCAAGCACAGCAGGAGCTGGACAGGCACTTCGATGCGGCCAATAGGAGGACGGATCCCCAGCGCGCGCAGATGAATGGACCAATGGGGAAGGCGAACTGACCGGGGACTCCAGGCAGCGCGAAGTATAATTGTGTCAAGTTTGAACGAGAAGGGAGAACGCCTTCTCCAACAAATGCATGCTTGTAGATTCGTTGTACCAGTTAAGATTCTGTGAATAAACTGCTGTCTGCGTCTAACCATAGTTGCCAGTGTGAGTCTCTCCTTCCGAAAGAACACGCAAAGACGGGACCCCGCGGGTCCGTCTTAACACTACCCATTTACTTCCACTGTCCTCCGTATCCCAGAATCAAAACACACCTTCCAGGTGAAGCATTCCACTCACTGTATTCACTGCTGAGACTGTGGTCCCCTCTCCATTGGGGAAACAAAGCATACACTGCGGGACTGCTCCACACAACCCCATGCTCGAGTCACAGAAACGACCTGGAGATTTCAGTTCCTATCACTTCAACACATCACCCTGTTCCCTGGACAACATCTCTGTCTCAGGCTTGCTGCAGTGGCTTGAAGGACAGCACTTCATTTTCTGCTTGGGAACCCTGCAGCCGTGTGGACTCAATACAGAGTTTAACAATTTCAGGCTTGAGTACCTTTCTCCATGTTACACACACACACACACACACCCTTGTAAGCCATTAATAATCCCCATTAGCAGTGACCCATTCTCCCAGGCTCTGTTATCCACTCCTTTGTCTGTACAACTGGTTTTCTCTCTCTTTGGGCTATATCTCCACTGATTGTTTACCTTTATCCAGATCCTTTTATTGTACAACGTGAACAGTTGTGGTCCCAACACTGAGTCCTACAGAATTCTACCATCCTTAAAAAGATCCCTTTATCCCTACTCTCTGCCTTCTGCCAGTCAGCCAATCCTGTAACCGTGCCAGTACCTTGCCCCTAACAGGGTGGGCTCTTGTTGTCTTGAGCAGCCGTCTGTGTGGCACCTTGTCAAAGGTCTTCTAGAAATCCAAATAGATTCACTGCCTCTCCTTGTCAAACTTGCTCATTACCTCCTCGAAGAATTCTAACGGATCTGTCAGACATGCTGGCTCAGCCTTACTTTACCTTCACTTCCAATACTCCACATTCTCATCCTTCATTATAGACTCTCAAATCTCACCAATGACCAAGGGCAGGCTAAAGGGCCAAGTATTTATTTCTTTTGCTTTTGAACAGGGGTGTTATATTAACCATTTCCCAATCCATGTTACTGCTTCAAGAAGACCACCATCATCCTAGTGCCAAGGAAAACCCACACAATGTGCCTTAATGTGGACTGCCCAGTGGCTCTGACCTCCATCATCATGAAGTGCTCGAGAGGCTGGTTATGACTCACACCAACTCTAGTCTCCCCCTTGATCCCCTCCAATTTTCCTACCAGCAAAACAGGTCCGTAGCCCGACACTCATCCCTGGACAGTAAGGACACCTGTGACTACAGCTCCTCCTTAAACACCATAACCTGCTCCAGTCCGATCTCAAAACACCAAGAGCTAGGTCTCACCACCACCCTCAGCTTCCTGACCTACAGACAGCAATCAGTGAAGATAGATAACAGCACCTCCTCCATGATAATCCTTAACACTGACACCCCACAATGATGCGTACTCAGTCCTCTACCATACTCCCTGTACCCCCATAGCTGTGTTGCCAAATTCCCAACAAACGCCATCTGCACATTTGCTGATGACACCACCGTGGTAGGATGGGTATCAAACAGTGGGGAGTCCGAACACAGGAAGGAGTTAGAGTGCTCAGTGCCATGGTGCAATGAGAACATTCCCTCTCTCAATGTTGGCAAAACTAATGAGCTGATCATTGACTTCCTGAAGCAGGGAGGAGGACATGCCCTTATCTACATTAACAGAGCTGAGGTGGAGAGGGTCGAGCCTTTCGTTGGGAAGCCTGATGCAAAGTATCTATTCAGTTCCCCCACCATTTCCTTGTGCCTCATTACTGTTTCTCCAGCCTCAGCGTCCAGTGATCCAAAGGCCACTCTTGTCTCTCACATTCTTAGTCATCAAAAAATCTCTTGCAACCTTCTTTCATATTACTAGTTAGCCTCACTTATATTTCAGCTTCTCCCCCTTATTGCTTCTTCAATTGTCCTCTGCTGGGTTTTAAAGTTATCCCAATTTTCACCACACTCTATCCTTTATCATTTGACTTTTATTCTGTCCTGACTTCACTTGTCAGCCGTGGTTACCTCATCCTCCCTTTAGTATGTTTCTTCTTCCCTGGGATGAGTTTTAGGTGTATCTCCTGGATCACCCCCTCTCCCCCCCCCAGAAACCCCTCTTATTGCTGCTGGGCTCCCCTTCCGATTCACTCAGGCCAGATCCTCCCTCATGTCTTTGTGGTTACCTTTTACTCAATGGTAATACTGTAACATCTGATTCAAGCTTCTCCCTCTCAAACTGCAAGGTGAAACTTTTCATATTATCATCACTGACGACTCAGGGTTCCTTCACCTTCACCTCAGGTCTGCCTCATTACACATCATCAAACCCAGAACGGCCTGTTCCCTGGGGGCTCCACCACCAGCTGCTGCAAAAGACTCTCATAGACGTTCCACACAAGCTCATTTCTGAGGCTCCACTGCCGAGCTGATTTTCCCAGACCACCTTCTTATTGAAGTCCCTCATGATTATTGTAATAGTGCCTTTTCTTACAGACCTTTTCTATCCCTAGATTTATTTTCTGCCCCACACCCTGATTCCTGCTGGGAACGGTACACAACTCCCATCAGGGTTATTATGTCGTTGTGGTTCCTGACCTGTATACAGACAGATTCGACACCTTCTGTCCATATGTTGCTTTTTGCTGTAAATTGAATTTCATTTCTTATTAACAAGGCGATCCTGCCTCCTCTGCCCACCTGTCTATCTTATTGGGAGGACTTGTTTCTGGGATATTTCATTCCCAACCTCGATCTCCTTGTAACTATGTCTCTGTGATGCCCAGAACCATATACCTACCGATTTCAACCTGAGCTACAAACTCAACTCATTCACTTTGTTTTGTATCCTGGATATTCCCCACAACCACCCTGACCCCTCAGTTTGACATTTTCCACTCCTTGTTTCTTACCTCTCCACAGCTTTTTCCAGATGATTATTCCAAATAATGCAGCCATTGCAGTGTCTAATACAAGCACAGGTAAGAGATGGAAATGTCCCACATTGTTTTCTGGGATTTCTGAAACATACTGGAATAATATCAAGATTGTCTCTGTTCCCAAATCCATTCCCAGGTCTGTGTTATTTGGGGACAATTTTAACTGGCCTTGCCCACCGGGAATTGATGGAATTGGTTGAAATGTTGGTTTGACCCACACCTGACTTCACTCTTCAGTGTCATTCCTGAAGATCCCATTTCTGGGGCTGTGAAAGATCTGGTGCAAGAATCCTGGACAAGACAGAAACATCGTCAATACCTTTCCTTGTGAAATAATCCTTTCCAGCTTCCAGATACCTCTTTAAATGCTCAACAAACTGTCCATGCAGCTGTGTTTCCCAGTAATTGTTCCAGGATTCATCGGAATCCCATTCCTCTTTTGTCTTCACTGCAAAGTGATTGGTTATGATCCATCTCATTCTGTCTGGGTCTAAACTGATATAATCCTTTCCATTGGCTCCAAATCTCATCGATCCCTTCACAGAGCCACCATCACTGACCTCAACAGTAATAAACCATTGAAAGATGTGAATTCCCGTCACTAACCCAATAAGAATCAATGATCAATAATTAATTCTTAACTGAAACTGCGAAACAATCTGATCAAAGGTGAATGGGGATCCTGTATCAGGCCCAGGGTGAGGGGGGTTACACATGGTGCTAATCCCCAGGGCCTGTGCTGTCAGAGGGTCCCAGACTCAGGCAGCACTGCCCCTTTCTCCAGCTGCTGTCTCAGACCTCAACCTGGAGCAGATAAGGAACGGGCTCTCTGATCCGGGTCAGAATTCCAGCGTTCACATTCCCACTGTCCTGGAACGACAGGCCCAGTCCTTCATTAAAACAATGTGACTGGAAGTTCAGGATCATGTCAAAGAAAAGTTTTTTATTTGACAAATTGTGTTTCGAGAGATGCATCATAATCAACGATGGCAGCGCGGTGGCTTGAAAGAAGTACATTAACTCCATTGTGTGGGTTTGGATGGTGGAAGATGGACAATACCACCACCAACTGTCCACCGCCGGTAATGCAGGAGATGAACAAACACATGAAGTCCCGTTGTTAGGCAGCAGGTGGTGGTGTTGCTCCATCACGAAGATTTTGTGGCCCATAGTCTGGGACCCTCTGAAACCTGCAACCCATTCGAAAAGATTGCACAACACCAGGTTATCGTCCAACATGTATATTTGGAAGCACCAGCTTTCGACCGCTGCTCCTTCATCTCCTTTCCTTATCCTCATATTCCTAACTTTCAACTTTATCGATTGTATCTGCTGATTTTCTAAGCCTGCACTCCTTCACTCCCTTGCAAATGCTATGGCTTCCACCTCCTCTGCCCTCCAATGTTTTCAATCCTCACCCGAGCCCCTCAGCACATTTTGGTGGAGAACATTATATTTAGTGAGGACCTTTGGTAAGATTCTTGTTCAATACCTGTAGAATCAAAGTTGGTTCATTAAATATTTTTAAACATCATTTCAACGATCAGATTTTCTGTCTATGTAGATACTGCCCACAGAGGAAACCAATTGCTATATTTAGTAAAAAATTAAACTGGCCAATTAAACAGTCTGAATAAAAAAAAGAGTTATTATAGTTGTTAGTTGATCATTTTTGACTCACCCAAAACCACAAGCCTGACTCTGCACTGCTTTATTCAGGAATTCAATTGTTTGCAAAGATCAAAATAAACTGAATGAAATAAGCTATTTTATTGTCAACTGAATAAAATTCATTCCGTTTCAGTAAGAGGACATAGAAAATTGACTGTAAATCTTATAGAATGTTTAACTAATTGCAGCCATTTAGGATTTGTTGACTGGAATTGGAATTTTGAATAATTGCTGTCAAATTGTTTTGCATAATGATTTCCGAGGTTAACAAGATAACGTTGTCACAGGTCACATATTGTCCACTTATTGGTCACTCGTGACATCATTTATAATCTGCAAGCTAATTTGGAGAAAACATAAGACCTGTAAAATGCTAATAAATCTGTTTGAATAGCCCTGTACAAATGTTCAAATTTTGTTTTACCTGTCTGTATTACACAGAAGACTGGTACAATTTCTATTTATTTCAACAGTTAGCTATTGATTTCCTTTTGGCATTCATACACACTGATTAAACAACACAACTGTATTCTATCTCCAAATAACGAGAGAAAATAATACAAATTCACATCAAGCCTGGAATGAGCTGCCAGAAGAAGTGGTGGAGGCTGGTACAATTGCACCATTTAAGAGACATTTGGATGGGTACATGAATAGGAAGGGTTTGGAGGGATATGGGCTGGGTGCTGGCAGGTGGGACTAGATTGGGTTGGGATATCTGGTCAGCATGGACGGGTTGGACCGAAGGGTCTGTTTCCGTGCTGTACATCTCGATGACTCTATGACTCTATAAGCCAGTCAGCATTAGTAAAGACAATAGAGTTTAAATATGTTGATCATAGTATTTTACATTTTCAGTCATCAGTTATAAAAGACAATATTCTTTTTCTCTCTTTGTTCTGCTTGCAATTGTAAAGCAAACTGTTTCATTTCCTTTTCATATTCAAGCTGTTCTAATTCTTTTGCTCTTTGTTCTACTGCAATTCTCTCTCTCCTTTACTGTTGCCTCTATTATTAGATGTTTCATGTGTAATTGAAGTTTAACCATTTCCAACGATTCTGAGAGCACCTACATTTGCCAGAAATGCAGAGCTCTCACTGCCATTATCTCCCACTTTCCTCACATCTGCAGGTAACTGTAGCTCATCTGCCAACTCCAAAAACTTTCCATTATTCACCATCTGCAATCCACCCCAAGTGACTACTTACCCCGCAGCCCAGAAACGTTTAACCTCTGAGAACAGCCATTATTATACAACACACCCCTATTCAAACCAACTGATTGCAACACACCAATAGAGAATACCAACCCTCCCCATTTGCTGCCTTTGAGGACAATCCTCCTGAACCCAACCTGGAGTTGGAGGTTCTGATCCCAGACCAGACGTCCCGATTTATTACAGATCACACCAGTTCCCTCACTAAGTATATGATGGAAATTGCCTCGACCCTAACTTTTATATTTATTGAAAGGCAAGTCAAGGTGCTGTGTTCCAGATGTGATTTGATTGGCCCATCGCTTGGCTTTAAACAAAACACACTTTATTTTTACAGTGCAGTTAAAATACAATAGAAAGGCATAACTTTAATCCTATTGATATACTTAAAAGCATCCCTTAAACTCTTGACAAATGAAATTCAGCAGAAGTTATTATTCTCACATGCTATCTCTCTCTAGCTCAATTGTAGGAAACACCCAAATAAACATTTGCCCATGTTGATTCCTGAAAGGAAGCCTCTCTGTCGAAGGTTTCACTCCAGCAGCAGAGAACTCAGGTTTTCAGCTCCAGCAGCCAGCAAAGACTTCACCAAACCCACCCCACACAGCCCGACCCCACCCACTCATGATTCAAAGCTGTTCACCACCTGCTTGTCTGAATGAGACATTTAGGTCCCAGTGTGACAACACCCCTCTGCAAGAGAAACAGGACAAAACACATCCCTTAAAGGCACAGCACTGTCACACCTCACATACACCAGAACATGGTGAGGGAGAGGGTGGGGAGGGCTGCGGCTGAGGGGAGGATACTGAGAGACCTGGACAGTGAGCAAGTGGATGAAAAATGATTGAGGAAGAGAGATTGAAGAGCAAGGACGAAAGAAGGAACAACTGCAGGCTGAGGATCTGGATGTTGAGGATTCCACTACTGAGTAATTCCCAGGGAGTTTAATTCCCCACATTCCAATCCCTCTCCCACCATTCCCAACACTCTGTCCCCTCAGTCACTCAATGGGAGCTGTTGTGTAGGTCCCACTTGGAGAACCTGCAGAAACAAAATAAATGTCCATGAGGATGGGGAATGATCCATTCTCAGAGAGTGAGAACACAACAAGTGTGAGGGGATGGAGACTGTGTCAGAAATCCTCATTCCCACACTCCCCTCCATCCTTACACCTTATGGAGACTCTGGAGATCTCTCCCATCCCATCAGTATTCAGTCAGTGAGGATGAGAGTGTGTGTGATGGGTTTAATGATCAATATTAGACCTGGTCTGGGCCGATCACACAAAGGAAGATCAGACAGGGAACAAGATGTGTTTATGTGTGTAGACTGCTCGCACTGGGCATGCTCCAAACATTGGCTGTCAGTGTGTCCGTGCACCACTCCCCTGTGACCTTGGGAGGGGATAGTCCCCACCGTATAGACGGCTGGGTAAAGCAATCAGCCATAAAGCGTCTCTCGTTTTCAATGATATGAAGTGTGGGACAGGGGGCAAAGGTATTTAAACAAACAAAATTAGGAACTAAGCCAAATGGGAATATCAGGAGTATACAGAATAGTAAAGCCCAAGAGTGTGAGAGTGTGCTGAAGGAGATTTTCTCCCATGTGTGGAGCTGCAGGAGATGGGGGAGACACTAAACGAATATTTCGCATCAGTATTTACTGTGGTAAAGGACATGGAAGATACAGAATGTAGGGAAATAGATGGTGACATCTTGAAAAGTGTCCATATTGCAGAGGAGAAAGTGCTGGATTTCTTGAAACGCATAAAAGTGGATAACTCTCCAGGACCTGATCAGGTGTACCCTAGAACTCTGTGGGAAGCTAGGGAAGTGATTGCTGGGCCTCTTGCTGAGATATTTGTATCATCGATAGTCACAGGTGAGGTGCCGGAAGACTAGAGGTAGGCTGACATGGTGCCACTGTTTAAGAAGGGTGGTAAGGACAAGCCAGGGAACTGTAGGCCAGTGAGCCTGACGTCGGTGGTGGGCAAGTTGTTGGAGGGAAACCTGAGGGACAGGATGTACATATATTTGGAAAGGCAAGGACTGATTAAGGATAGTCAACATGGCTTTGTACGTGGGGAATCATGTCTCAAAACATGATTGAGTTTTTTGAAGAAGTAACAAAGAGGATTGATGAGAGCAGAGATGTAGATGTGATCTATGTGGACTTCAGTAAGGCATTCGAAAAGGTTCCCCATGGGAGACTGATTAGCAAGGTTAGATCTCATGGAATACAGGGAGAACTAGCCATTTGGATACAGAACTGGCTCAAAGGTAGAAGACAGAGGGTGGTGGTGGAGGGTAGTTTTTCAGACTGGAGGCCTGTGACCAGTGGAGTGCCTCAAGGATTGGGCCCACTACGTTTCATATAAATGATTTATATAAATGATTTGGATGTGAGTTTAAGAGGTACAGTTAGTAAGTTTGATGATGACACCAACATTGCAGGTATAATGGACAGCGAAGAGGGTTACCCCGAATTACAATGGGATCTTGACCAGATGGGCCGATGGGCTGAGCAGTGGCAGATGGAGTTTAATTCAGATAAATGTGAGGTGCTGCAGGTTGGGAAAGCAAATCTTAGCAGGACTTATACACTTAATGGTAAGGTCCTAGGGAGTGTTGCTGAACAAAGAGACCTTGGAGAGCAGGTTCATAGCTCCTTGAAAGTACAGTCACAGGTAAATAGGATAGTGAAGAAGGTGTTTAGAATGCTTGCCTTTATTGGTCAGAGTATTGAGTACAGAAATGGAAATGTGTTGCTGGAAAAGCGCAGCAGGTCAGGCAGCATCTAGGGAACAGGAGAATCGACGTTTCGGGCATTAGCCCTTCTTCAGGAATGAGGACAGTTTGTCCAGCAGGCTAAGATAAAAGATAGGGAGGAGGGACTTGGGGGAGGGGCGTCGGAAATGTGATAGGTGGAAAGAGGTCAAGGTGAGGGTGATAGGTCAGACTGGGGTGGGGGCGGAGAGGTCGGGAAGAAGACTGCAGGTCAGGAAGGCGGTGCTGAATTTGATGGATTTGACTGAGACAGGCTGGGGGGAGGGGAAATGAGAAAACTGGTGAAATCCGAGTTCATCCCTTGTGGTTGGAGGGTTCCTAGCCGGAAGATAAGGCGTTCTTCCTCCAACCATCGTTTTGCTGTGGTCTGACGATGGAGGAGTCCAAAGACCTGCATATCCTTGGTGGAGTGGGAGGGGGAATTGAAATGTTGAGCTACAGGGTGGTTGGGTTGGTTGGTCCGGGTGTCCCAGAGGTGTTCTCTGAAACGCTCCGCAAGTAGGCGGCCTGTCTCCCCAATATAGAGGAGGCCACATCGGGTGCAGAGGATGCAATAGATGATATGTGTGGAGGTACAGGTGAATCTGTGGCGGATATGGAAGTTTCCCTTGGGGCCTTGGAGGGAGGTGAGGGGGGAGGTATGGGCGCAAGTCTTGCACCTCCTGCGGTTGCAGGGGAAGGTTCCGGGAGTGGAGGTTGGGTCGGTGGGGGGTGTGGATCTGACGAGGGAGTCACGGAGGGAGTGGTCTTTACGGAATGCTGATCGGGGAGGGGAGGGAAATATATCCTTGGTGGTGGGGTCCGTTTGGAGGTGGCGGAAATGACGGCGGATGATGCGCTGTACATGGAGACTGGTGGGGTGGTAGGTGAGGACCAGTGGGGTTCTGTCCTGGTGGCGGTTGGAGGGGCGGGGTTCAAGGGCGGAGGAGCGGGAAGTGGAGGAGATGCGGTGGAGGGCATCGTCGACCACGTCGGGGGGGAAATTGCGGTCCTTGAAGAAGGAGGCCATCTGGGTTGTGCGTTTTTGGAACTGGTCCTCCTGGGAGCAGATGCGGCGGAGTCGAAGGAATTGGGAGAATGGGATGGCGTTTTTACAGGGGGCAGGATGGGAGGAGGTGTAGTCCAGGTAACTGTGGGAGTCGGTCGGTTTGTAGTAGATGTCCGTGTTGATTCGGTCGCCTGAGATAGAAATAGAAAGGTCGAGGAAGGGGAGGGAGGAATCTGAGACTGTCCAGGTGAATTTGAGGTCGGGGTGGAAGGTGTTGGTGAAGTGGATGAACTGTTCAACCTCCTCGTGGGAGCACGAGGCGGCGCCGATACAGTCATCGATGTAGCGGAGGAAAAGGTGGGGGGTGGGGCCAGTGTAGTTGCGGAAGATGGATTGTTCCACATACCCTACGAAGAGGCAGGCATAGCTGGGGCCCATGCGGGTGCCCATGGCTACTCCTTTTGTTTGGAGGAAGTGGGAGGATTGGAAAGAGAAGTTGTTCAGGGTGAGGACCAGTTCGGTCAGTCGAAGGAGGGTTTTCCTCCGCTACATCGATATTGGGGAGACAGCCTCCTCTATATTGGGGAGACAGGCCGCCTACTTGCGGAGCGTTTCAGAGAACACCTCTGGGACACCCGGACCAACCAACCCAACCACCCTGTTGCTCAACATTTCAATTCCCCCTCCCACTCCACCAAGGATATGCAGGTCTTTGGACTCCTCCATCGTCAGACCACAGCAAAACGACGGTTGGAGGAAGAACGCCTCATCTTCCGGCTAGGAACCCTCCAACCACAAGGGATGAACTCGGATTTCACCAGTTTCCTCATTCCCCCTCCCCCCACCTTGTCTCAGTCAAATCCATCAAATTCAGCACCGCCTTCCTAACCTGCAATCTTCTTCCCGACCTCTCCGCCCCCACCCCAGTCTGACCTATCACCCTCACCTTGACCTCTTTCCACCTATCACATTTCCGACGCCCCTCCCCCAAGTCCCTCCTCCCTATCTTTTATCTTAGCCTGCTGGACAAACTGTCCTCATTCCTGAAGAAGGGCTAATGCCCGAAACGTCGATTCTCCTGTTCCCTAGATGCTGCCTGACCTGCTGCGCTTTTCCAGCAACACATTTCCATCTCTGATCTCCAGCATCTGCAGACCTCACTTTCTCCTTATTGAGTACAGGAGTTGGGAGGTCATATTGCGGCTGTACAGAACATTGGTTAGGGCACTCTTGGAATATTGTGTGCAATTCTGATCTCCTTCCCATCGGAAGGATGTTGTGAAACTTGAAAGGGTTCAGAAAAGATTTAAAAGGATGTTTCCAGCGAGTGTTGGAGGCTGAGGGGTGACCTTATAGAGGTTTACAAAATCATGAGGGGCATGGATAGGGTAAATACCCAAGGTCTTTTCCCTGGGGTCGGGGAGTCCAGAACCAGAGGGCATAGGTTTAGGGCGAAAGGGGAAGGATATAAAAGAGACCTAAGGGTCAACCTTTTCATGCAGAGGGTGGTATGTCGATGGAATGAGCTGCCAGAGGAAGTGGTGGAGGCTGGTACAATTACAACATTTAAAAGGCATTTGGACGGGTATATGTTTAGGAAGAGTTTGGAGGGATATGGGCCGGGTGCTGCCAGGTGGGCCTAGATTGGGTTGGGATATCTGGTCAGTATGGACGGGTTGGACCGAAGGGTCTGTTTCCGTGCTGTAAATCTCTGTGACTCTATGACTCTGACATGCTTCCAGTTCAGTCAGAGAGGAGACACTGTGAGACTTTGTTCTCAGGAATGAGGGAGGCACCAAATTAGCAGGGAATGTTTAAAGGACGGTGATCGTTGTAGCATGAGGTTTCAGTTGATTAAAGAATAGGACATGAAACAATCCAAAGTAAGAAGTGAGTATAAGAACAGGAGGATCAGTTGTTTCAATCCATGGTGAGAGAAGCAATGCTGAGGGACGGCATGAGACTTCCGAGGAATTCAATCTAATCCTGGGGAAGGTGAGACTTGTCAAGGGGAACTTTTGTTTTATTTTACCCATTTTCCTAATGAATGTTGTTCCACACCTCTGGAGCAGGTAGGACTGGAACCAGGCCTCACGGTCTAGCGTAGGGACACTGCCACTTGGTTACACCCTATTGGGACTGGAAGTGAGATGCCTATGTGGAGATTTGCTGATGCTGATGAGATGAGTTCAGATGGATGGGAACCAAACTGAAGGAAGTAAAGTTGGTGACAGTGAGTTAAAAAGCCATGAGGAAGTCTAGAAGGCCGAGGGAAGAAAGTGGAGCATCCAGTGTGCTTGGGAAATGGAATGGTGTCAAAAAGAGCAAGTTCAGGTGTCCCCACTTGGATGTATGTAACACTCACAATGAGGTAAACAACGGAAGGCTCGACTGAAGGCTTTGGAATGACCTAAATGACGGAAACAATGATTACATGGCAACCATGACTGGGAATGCAATATCTGAGGAAAATCAGGAGGAAAAGGAATGGGATGTGGAAAATGGGAGGTTACCCCCTTTGTCAGGAAAAAGGGGTGTGTCGAGTATTCCCAAAATGGTAAGAGAACATCGCAGGGTGTGGTTAGTAAGTTTGCAGATGACCCCAACAGTTTTGGTGGAGTGGACAGTGAAGAAGGTGACCTCAGAGTACAATGGGGTCTTGATCAGATGGGCCAGTGGGGTGAGGGCTGGCAGATGGAGCTTGATTTACATAAATGCGAGGTGCTGATTTTGGAAAGGGCAGGACTTATACACTTCATGGTAAGATCTGAGGAGTGATTCTGAACAAAGAGACCTTGGAGTCCTGGTTCATAGTTCCTCAAATGTGGGGTTGCAAGTTTATAGGATAGTGAAGAAGGCATTTGGTATGTTCGCCGTGTTGGTCAGTGTATTGAGTACATGAGCTGGGAGATCACATTGTGGCTGTACAGGACATTGGTTAGCCTACTTATGAAATTCTGTGTGCAATTCTGGTCTCCCTGCTGTCGGAAGGATGTAATATGAACATTTTTCAAGTTGTCACTACTTGTTTCCTCATGGCCCCGATCTTCCATATCCTTCCTCACAATAAACACTGATACAACTCATTTAGTATCTCCCCCATCTCATGTGGTTCCACACATAGGTGTCCTTGCTGATCTTTGAGGGACTTTGTTCTCTCCTTTTCTCCTTCATGTATTTCCAGAACCCCTTTAGATTGTCATTAACCCCGTTTGCCAAAGCTTCCTCATGTCCCCTTTCTGCCTTCCTGATTTCCCTGTGAAGTATACTCAGTCCATCAGATACTTTCCTCATGAAGGGTGAGGAACTGAATGTCAGACAGGCCACTGCCTGTCTCGGTTCTTCCTGCCCGACAGTGGGTGTTTTACCCTGGGGATGGGAGAAAGGGAGTTATTAAAGGACATAGAAGGGGGTTGTACAGCTCTTGGTGCTGGTGCAGGTGGGGGCAAGTGAGGAGTTGTCCCAAGCACTGAGCAGGCAGCGCAGAGGGAGCATTCAGGGTTTCTGATGTTGGGGTCGGTGGGAACGACTGGGGGAAGATGTTGCATGCAAAAGTGAGGGTGGGTGGGATTTAGCCTTGGTGGGAGCTGGGTCCAGTTACAGAGATAGAGTGAACGTGAGGTGTTGGAGTGAAATGGTGACCCCCACACTGTCTGAGTGGACATTGTCACTGATCCCCTTCCTACACTGATGGACATTCCTCCAATCAGCCGACACTGCACTGACCTGACTGGCAATGTCAGGGCAGACTGGCCGGATCTATTCCCATAGCATTCTCTGTGGTCCTGAGGAAAGAGGACACCCCTCCTCTGCATCACCCTGCTCAGTAGGGCCTCCAGGTACCTGTCCACAATGTGGGTCACAAAATGTCCCCTGGATGCCATGCCCGGGGAAGATCTCAGAAAGCAGTCAGGAAATCTCCAGACTGACAGTGCTTGGCCAAATGAAGAATGTCCTTCAGGAATGGCACTGGCATCAGTCAGTATTCAGATCACCAGAATGTTTTTACAAATTAGACGGGGAGATGTGGAAAAGATTATTTCTCTTTGTAGAAGAGTTGAAGAGAAGAGAGTTTAAACCCAGAGTAAGGGGTTAGCTATTTAAGGAGTGTTTTTTGGGGGGATGAACCTCTGGAATTCTGTACCACATTGGGCTTTCAAGGCTTGTTTATTAAGTATTTTCAAGGCTGAGACAGACAGATTTTAATCAGTTAGGGTCAGGAAGGAAAATGCAGCTGTAAGATTATCAGATCAGCCACGATTTAATCAAATCATGGAGCAGGAACTAATGAGCTGGATGATCTAGTTCTGGTCCTGTGCCTTCAGGCCTTTGGACAAAATTAGTCAGATCGTCTGAATTCCAAGTGCCGGTATCAGAAATAATTACAAATATATTGTTATGAAGTTGTGTAGAGTACTCCTGAAGTGGAATGTAATTTGTTTGTTAAAATGATAGGAGGAAAGAGTGCATGGTCCCTTTAAGAGATAAAGTGCTTATCTAAGCTTAACGTTTAACACAGAGACCGAGTTAATAAGCAGATGCATATTACAGGCAGTTCTCAAATTGAAACATGCATCAATTAGCTGTGCGATTGCTGTTTTGACAGCAATTTGAATTTAACCAATTTAAATTATGCCCCAGGATACTAAAACATAATCAAGTTTCAATTTATTGTCTTGCGAACGTTGACCCAATGAGACGATCCAATGTTGGGAATATAAAACAGGCAGGCATTTTGAAAATCAGACAGAGCAACTGCCATCAACACAGATCCAAGAAATTATGAAACACTATCTATCAAAGGTACCTTTTCATATGAAGCATGATCAAAGGATAAAGAAAGATGATGACCCAGGGAGATCTTCATCCAGAAGAAAAAAGACATCGATGACAACAGCTGTTGTGTGGTTTTGAAATTAAGTTGATGTAATTTTAATAAGTGTCTTACTGGAACAGTATATTGTTATACAGTTGGAGGCAGGTAATAAACAGATATGAGAAAGGGGAGCTCAGAGTTGTGAACAGTTGTTGGTTACTATTCACTTTTAGAATTAAAAAAATAAACTGACATTATTTTCTTTAAATAGTGAAATTTGTGTGTTCTCTGTCACTCATATTTTAACAGATTACAAGGTGAGATGAGCTTTTCTGTGTGTTTGGTTTAATTAGCAGAAGAGTTTACCCCATGTCCTAACAGTCTGGGGGCTTGGGTCTGTGATTTGGACAGGTTTAGACAGATCCAGTCTGAGATTAGGACAGATTTGAACAGATTTGGGGTTTGAAAGATCCCAGCAGACTTAACCACTTGCTGATTAGTCTCCTGGATTTTTAAATAAATGGTAGGTGAGGCAATTTATATGATTTTGGTTACTTGTGGTTGGTTCAATTAAAAGTGAGGGAAATGGCTCTTAAGAATTCCAGAGGAGGTTCTGGTGTTTGAAGAAAACTTGTTTCCCAAATTTGGCAAAAACATTTAGAAAGATAGTGGAAGGACATATTTTAAAAATTAGCAAGTAGGTTAGAATTGGGTTTAGAGATGGAAATGTGTTGCTGGAGAAGCGCAGCAGGTCAGGCAGCATCTAGGGAACAGGAGAATCGATGTTTCGGGCATTAGCCCTTCTTCAGGAAGGGCTCCTGAAGAAGGGCTAATGCCCGAAACGTCGATTCTCCTGTTCCCTAGATGCTGCCTGACCTGCTGCGCTTCTCCAGCAACACATTTCCATCTCTGATCTCCAGCATCTGCAGACCTCATTTTCTCTTCATAGAATTGGGTTTAACCAGGGACAAAAGTTAGGCTGAAATTGTCATGGAGTTGGTCAAGCACTTTGGTGTCTCAGAGAAACAGACCAGTGCAGTAGAGTTAGAAAAACTTAAATTGCAATTGAGACAAATGGAGTTAGATGATAAAGGAAGAGAAGAAGTGCCATGAGAGAAGAAAGAGAGAGAGAGAGAGAGAGATAGAGAGAGAGAGAGAGGGAGAGAGAGGAAAAAGAAAGAAAGAGCTGAGCAAAGAGGAAGAGAAAGGAGAGAGAATTTGAACTTCAGAAGTTGCGAATTAGTCAGGAAAAACAAATTAAAAGGATGGAGATGCAGAGAAAAGGTAGTGATACATACAAATGGAGTTGTGGTTGTGGAGAGTCAGTCATTTCAGCTCCAGGACATCTCTGCAGGAGTCCCTCAGGGTAGTGTCCTAGGCCCAACCATCTTCAGCTGCTTCATCAATGACCTTCCCTCTGTCATCAGGTCAGAAGGGGGGATGTTCGCCGATGGTTGCACAGTGTTCAGCACCATTCGCGACTCCTCAAGTACTGAAGGAGTCTGTGCTCAAATGCAACACGACCTGGACAATATTCAGGCTGGGCTGACAAGTGACAAGTAACATTCGCACCATTTAGAAAGATAGTGGAAGGACACACCTCTTCTGCAATTCTTAAGAGCCCTTTCCCTCACTTTTAATTTAACCAACCACAAGTAACCGAAATCATATAAATATACCAGACAATGACCATCACCAATAAGAGACACTCTAACCACTGCCCCTTGGCATTCAATGGTATTACCATCACTGAATCCCCTACTGTCAACATCCTTGGGGTTACTATTGACCAGAAACGCAACTGGACTCACCACATAAACACAGTGGCTACAAGAGCAGGTCAGAGACAAGTGACGCAGCAGCAGGTAACTCACCTCCTGACACCCCAAAGTCGATCCACCATCTACAGGCACAAGGCAGGGGTGTGATGGGATCCTCCCCACTTGCCTGGATGGGGGCAGCTCCACAACACTCAAGAAGCTTGACACCATCCAGGACAAAGCAGCCCACTTGATTGGCACAACATCTACAAACCTTCAATCCCTCCACCACCAGTGCTCAGTAGCAGCGTATGTACTATCTACAAGATGCGCTGCAGAAATTCACCAAAGATCCTTAAACAGCACCTTCCAAACCATGACCACTTCCATCGAGAAGGACAAGGGCAGCAGGTACTTGGGAACACCACCACCTGCAAGTTCCCCTCCAAGCCACTCACCATCCTGACTTGGAAATATATCGCCGTTCCTTCACAGTCACTGGGTCAAAATCCTGGAATTCCCTCCCTACCGACATTGTGCGTTAACCCACAGCACGTGGACTGGAGCGATTCAAGAAGGCAGCTCCCCACCACCTTCTCCAGGGTAAATAGGGATGGGCTATCAATGCTGACCCAGCCAACAACACCCAAATCCTGCAAATGGAGTTTTAAAAAGTGTTTAAACATTGCTACATTTTGGTGAGAAAGATGTCGAAGCCGTCTTTATTTCATTTAAAGAATTGGTGTGGTGGATGGAGTGGTCAGAGAACTTGTGGGTAATGCTAGATCAGACTGAGCTGGTAGGCAGTTCGAGTGAGATATAGGCAACGCTGTCAGATGATGGGTCAAGAGATCATGCAGATGGCAAACAGACTACTTTGAGAGGTCATGGATTGGTACCAGAAACATATAGACAGTGGTTCAGAAACAGAAAGAAGGAACCAGGTCAGACTTACACTGCGTTCAAAAGAATTAAATATGGTCATTTTGATAGAAGGGTGCAGGCCTTAAAACTAGATAAGACCTGTGAGGCTGTAAGAGAGATTATTTTGCTGGAGGAGTTTAAAAGCTCATGTCCAGAGATGATAAGAATTTATGTGGATGAACAGAGAGTGCAAAAAGTGAGAAGAGCAGCAGAGATGGCAGATGAATGTACGTTGGTACATAAGGCAAATTTCAGCTTCCAGCAAGCATTTCATCCTGTGAGGGATAGAAACTGGGAGAAGGGGAGATCCGACACTACACAACAAAGAGTAGAGCACACTGGGAATAGTTTACCACAGGTGAAAAAAGAAGCCCAAAAGGGTGGAAAGGAGGGGAAAGGCGGGACATGGGAAGGTGGGACATGGAAAGTCACAGTGCTGTTTGTTGAAGGAAGGCACTGTGGGAAAAAATGTGGTAAAGGAGGCGAAGCCAGTGGCATTAGTGAAAGTAGTAAAGGAAACCCCAAGAGAAGTCGAGGATCTGCAGGAGAGTGCGCGGCCTAGGCACGGGCTGGGGACTGAGTTAGTGCCTGATCTCTATAAAGACATCACCTCCATGGGTAAAGTTTATTCAGAAAGAAGGGGGGGAGAAGGCAAAGATGTTAAAATTTTGAAAGATAAGGAATTCAATCAGACTCTAATAGAAAGAGATGACTGTATTTGTGCTCTTTCTGACATGTGACCTGAGACAGTAGTAATTTGTGGAATAGATGGACATTTCGTGCTCTCCAGTGTAAGATCAGGTTGGAGAGCCAAATCAAGACTGGGGAAGGAACAGTGGGAGTGATTGACAGAGTGTCAGTTCCAGGAATATAGATTGTTCTTGGGAACGATCCAGCAGGATCCAAGGTGGGAGTGACACCCCTTGTTGTGGAGAAACCAAAGGAAGACCAGGGAACTGAGGAATTAAAAGAAAAATACCCTGGAAATTTCCCAGACTGTGTAGTAACAAGATCCCACCATCATAATTCATAGCACGAAGGAAAAACTAAAGAGAAAGATGAAGGAGTTGAAGTTCAGTTAACGGACACCCTGTTTGATGTAATGGTGCAGGAAAGGCCTGAACAGGGAGAGGGGCCTGGTAATGTGACGACCAGAATTGAATGCAATATTCTAAGTGTGGCCTAAGTGTAGCAATCTTACAAAGCTGCAATATGACATCCTGACTCTTTTACTCCATTCCCCGACTGTAAAGGCCAGTATGACATACGCCTTCTTTACCACCCTCTCTCCTTGGGTGGTCACTTTCAGGGAGCTATGGACTTGAACCCCAAGATCCTTCTGTTCAGAGTCCTGCCATTAACTGTATCCTGTTCCTTAACATCTGATCTCCCAAAACGCATCACCTCACACTTACCTCGATTGAACTCCATCTACCATTCCTCACCCCTATCTGCAACTGATCTATGTAAATGATGAAAAGCAGTGGACCCAGCACCGATCCTTGTGGCACTCCCCTGGTCACAGGTCTCCAGTCTGACAAACAACCCTCCACCACCACCCTCTGCCGTCTACCTTTGAACAGTTCTGTATCCAAATGGCTGGTTCTCCCTGTATTCCATGAGATCTAACCTTGCTAATCAGTCTCCCATAGGGAACCTTGTTGAATGCCTTACTGAAGTCCATATAGATCACGCTCACCGCTCTGACCTCACCAATCCTCTTTGTTACTTCTTCACAAAAACTCAATCAAGTTTGTGAGACATGATTTCCCACGCACAAAGCCATGTGACTGTCCCCAACCAGTCCTTTCCTTTCCAAATACATGTACATCCTGTCCATTAACATTCCCTCAAACAACTTTCCCACCACCAACGGCATGTTCACTGGTCTGTAGTTCCCTGGCTTGTCCTTACCACCCTGATTAAACAGTGGCACCACGTTTGCCAACCTTCAGTCTTCCAGCACCTCACCTGTGACTATCGATGATACAAATATCTCAGCAAGAGGCCCAGCAATCACTTCCCTAGCTTCCCACAGAGCTCTAGGACACACCTAATCGGGTCATTATTATGTGTTGTAAAACATCCAGAGCTTCCTCCTCTGTAATATGGACATTTTTCAAGATGTCACCAATTATTTCCCTATGTTGAATGTCTTCCATGTCATTTTCCACAATAAACACTGATGCAAAATACTCATTTAGTATCTCCCCCGTCTCCTGCGGCTCCACACAAAGGCCACCTTGCTGATCTTTGAGGGGCCCTATTCTCTCCCCAGTTACCCTTTTGTCCTTAATGGATTTGTAAAAACCCTGGCGACTACCTGGCCAGGTCCACGCCCGCCAACCACCCACCCTTCCCATCCTGCCACCTTCCCCTGCCACCACAGGAAGTACAAAACCTGCACCCACACCTCCCCCCTCACCCCTGTCCAAGGCCCCACATCCATCAGCGTTTTACCTGCACCTCCACACATGTCATTCACTGTATCTGTTGCTCCCGATGTGCTTTCCTCTACATTAGGGAGACAGGACGCCTAGTCACAGAACGCTTCAGAAAGCATCTCTGGGACTCCCACACCAACCAACCCCACTGCGCCGCAGCCAAACACTTCAATTCCTCCTCCCACTCCACCAAGGACATGCAGGTCCTGGGCCTCCTCCATTGCCACTCCCTGACCACCCGATGCCTGGAGGAAGAACACTTCATCTTCCGCCTAGGTGGATTTCACCAATTTCCTCCTTTCCCCTGACCCCACATTACTCCAGTTCCAACCTTCCAGCTCAGCACCACCCTATGATCTGTCCCACCAGTCCATCTTCTTTCGCACCTATCTGCTCCACCCTCTGCTCCGACCTGTCACCATTACCCCTACCTCCATCCACCAATTGCACTGTCAGCTACCATTCCCTGAGCCCCATCCTCCTTCCCATTTATTTCTCCAGCCCCGAGGCTCCCAGCCTCATTCCTGATTAATTGCTTTTGCCGATTTGTCTGATCCTTGGATGTTGCCTGACCTGCTGTGCTTTTCCAGCACTATACCCTCGACTCTATTCTCCAGTATCTGCTGTCCTCATTTTCACCTGGCCCTAATCTAACTCTAGTCATTACTTTCTTCCTGACATACCTCTAAAAAGCTTGAGGGTTTTCCTGCCAATGACTTCGCCTGTCCCCTCCTGGCTCCTCTTAACTCCCTCTTTAGCTCCTTCCTGGCTAACGTGTATCTCCCCCAAGTACCCTGGCTGAGCTTCACACCTCATCTTAGCAGAAGCCTCCTTCTCCCACTTGACAAGAGATTCAACTTCTTTTGTAAACCACAGTTCCCTCGCTCGATCATTTCCTCCCTGCCTGACAGGTACATGCTTATAAAGGATATGCAGTAGCTGTTCCTTGAATAAGCTCCACATTTCAATTGTGCCCATGCCCTGCAGTTTCCTTCCCCATCCCATACATCTTAAATCTTGCCTAAACTCCTCATAATTGCTTTTCCCCCAACTATAATGCTTGCGCTATATATCTATCCCTTTCCATCGCTAACGTAAATGTAAATAAATTGTTGTCACTATCACCAAAGTGCTCACCTACTTCCAAATCTAACACCTGGCCTGGTTCATTCTTGTCACATCCTCAAAGAATTCAATTATTTTTGTGAGGCATGACCTGCCCCTCACAAAACCAACCGTGTGGGCGGCACGGTGGCACAGTGGTTAGCACTGCTGCCTCACAGCGCCAGAGACCCGGGTTCAATTCCCGCCTCAGGCGACTGACTGTGTGGAGTTTGCACGTTCTCCCCGTGTCTGCGTGGGTTTCCTCCGGGTGCTCCGGTTTCCTCCCACAGTCCAAAGATGTGCAGGTCAGGTGAATTGGCCACGCTAAATTGCCCATAGTGTTAGGTAGGGGGTAAATGTAGGGGTATGGGTGGGTTTCGCTTCGGCGGGTCGGTGTGGACTTGTTGGGCCGAAGGGCCTGTTTCCACACTGTAAGTAATCTAATCTAATCTAATCTAATCCTTAACCAAGCTGTGCTTTTCCAAATAATGATAAATCCTGTTTCTCAGGATGCTCTCCAATACTTTCCACATCACTGATATAAGACTGACTGCTCTTTGATTCCCAGGGTTATCCCTATTCCCTTCCTTGAACAAGGGAATAATTTGTGCCATCCTTCAATCATCTGTCACTACTCCAGTGGATAGTGAGGGTGCAAAGATCATTGCCAAAGGAACAGCAGGCTCTTGCCTTGCTTCTCCTCGTAACCTTGGGTATATCACGTCTGGCCCAGAGGACTTACCTAGCCTCATGTTTTTCAAACTTTCCAGGATATCCTCAGTCTTTACATCAACCTGTTCAAGTGTATCCGCCTGTTCCACGCTGTCCTCACAAATGATAAGGTAGTTTTGAGGTAAATGTGAGGTATTGCATTTTTCTTAGGCAAATCATCAGAGGACTTATCCAGATAACGTTCGGGCCCTGGGGTGTGTTGCTGCACAAAGAGACTGAGGGCTGGAAGTTCAGTTCCTTAAAAGTGGAGTCACTGGGAGACAGGGTGGTGTAAAAGGCATTGGGAGACCCCGCCGTCATTGATCAGTGCATTGAGTTTCGGAGTTAGGATGTCATTTTCTGGCTGTACAGGACATTGGTTATGCCACTTTTACAATATTACATTCAATTCTCCCTGCTATAGGAAGGATGCTGTCAGTGCAGGTTCATAGCTCCTTGAAAGTGGAGACGCAGGTAGATAGGATAGTGAAGAAGGCATTTGGTATGCTTTCCTTTATTGGTCAGAGCATTGAGTATAGGAGTTGGGAGGTCATGTTGTGGCACTACAGGACATTGGCTTGGCCACTTTTGCAATATTACATTCAATTCTGGTCTCCCTGCTACAGGAAGGATGTTATCAAACATCAAAGGGTTCACAAAAGATTTACAAGGATGTTGCCAGGATTGAGGCGGCTTTGAGATACAGGGAGAGGCTGAATATGCTGAGGCTTTTTTCACTGGAGAGTCAGAGGCTGAGGATTGACTTTATGGAGGCTCATATATTCATGAGAGACTTGGATAGGATGAATGACCAAAGTAATTTTTCCCCAAGTTGGTGCAGTCCATAACTCGAGGTGCATAGGTTTAAGGGAGGAGTAGGAAGCTTGAAAAGGGACCTGAACAGCAACATTTTCACTCGGTGGGTGTTCGGTGGATGGAATGAACTGCCAGAGGAAGTGATGGAGATGTGTGAAAATAGAACATTTACAAGGCATCTGGACCAGCACATGGGCAGGAAGGTTTAGAGGCATACAGGTCAAATGCTGGTAAATGGGATTAGATCAGTTCAGGGTGTCTGGTTGGCATGATGAGTTGAAAGGAAGAGTCTGTTTCACAACTACTGTCAGTTCTGAAGAAGAGTAACTGGACCCAAAATATTAACTCTGATTTCTCTCCACAGATGCTGAAGCACTTGCTGAGATCTTCCAGCAATTTCTGGTTTTGTCTCAGGTTTCCAACTTGGTTTTTTTGGATCGGAAACATTCCCAGTTTCACTCTGACTCATCCAGAATCATGCTCAGTGAGACCATGATTCCACCAGAAACATTCACAGTGAGAATATAACTTGGACAAAATTATTCCGAGTGTGAGTCTGATTTGGTCCGAATCAAGCTGAGTGTGAATCGGAGTAGACTGGAATCATTCCAAATGTGAATCTGATTCACTGGATTAACTATGACCTGAACAGAAAACCAATCTGTTGTCAGTCTGACAGGCCTGCAGCATCCTGAGAGTGGATCTGAGGATCACAGAATGATGCTGAATGGCACTCTGACAGATTGGAATCACTCTTCGGCTCAGTCTGATAAAACTGGATGAATTTTGAGTGTGAATCTGATGAGATGGTTCCCATTCTGAGTGTGAATGTGACTCCTCTAGAATCACTCTGATAGTGAGTCTGACTAGTGCCAAATGATTGAGTGTGAATCAGACCAGAGCACAATCGTTCTGAGTGTGAATGTGACCAGCCGTGATTAGTACAAATCTGTCTACACTGGAATAATTCTGAATGTGATCCGACCAGGACAGTCTGAGTCCATGTTTGAATCTGATTCAACCGGGATCATTCTGAGTGTGAGTCTGACCAGGCGATTGGCATTTGAAATGGGAACATTAGGAAACTAGAATCATTCTAAGTGTGAAACACCTGGTCACAGGCAGACGGGTCTATCCGCTCAAGGATAGATTACCTGTTTGTGTCCCGAACGCTCTCGGTCAGATCCACCGACGTCAAGCCGGTGTTCTTCTCTGACCACTGCCTCCTGCTGGCCGACTGTCACCTACAGGACGAGCAGTGGGCTGGTAAGGGAACGTGGAAGCTGAACACAAAGCTGTTGACCCCGGGAAACATTGAGGAGCTCAAGAGGGACTGCACGGGTTGGAGAACCGTGAAGCCCCTCTTTGAGTCCCCAGCGGACTGGTGGGAAACAGTAAAAGGGAACATCAAGAGGTTCTTCATCCTCAAAAGTGTTCAGGAGGCGAGAGAGAGGCGGGGAAAACTGTTCCAGCTCCAGGAAAGTATGCAGAACCTGCTCCTGCTGCAGACGATGGGGGTGGATGTCACGGAGGACCTCAAGGAGGTGAAGGGCCAGCAAGCCTCGCTCTTTGCTTCGGAGGCCTCCAAGATAATCTTCCGGTCCAGGGTCCGCTCGGTGGAGCAGGACGAGACGTGCTCACGTTTCTTCTTCCCGAAGGTGCACAAAGAGAGCTCTGTGCTCTGCAGCCTGAAGGAAGAAGATGGCTCGCTAGCGTCATCTCAGGCTGACGTCATGAGGATCAGTAAATCCTTCTATGCCAGTCTGTATGACGCGAAGCCGACCGACAACGCGGCCTCCCAGTCGTTTCAGTCCTCTATCACGGCGGTCTTAGACAACAGAACACGGGAGAGGCTGGACCAGCCGCTATCTCTGGATGAGCTGACCAGGGCCCTCGAGTCCTTCGAAAAGAATAAAAATCCCGGAAGCGATGGCTTACCGGTCGAGCTCTATTCCGCTCTGTGGGACTTGATTGGCCAGGACCTGCTGGAGGTGGATGTCAGTCAGCTTCGGGCAGGTACCATGAGTGAATCCATGAGGAAAGGCATCATCACCCTCATCTACAAGCAGAAGGGGGAGAGGGAGGAACTCAAAAATTGGAGACCAATCTCACTGTTGAATGCGGATTACAAAATTCTGTCAAAGGTAATCGCCAACCGGGTCAGGTCTGCTCTGGGGTCGGTGATTCACCCTGACCAAACCTGTGCTGTGCCGGGCAGGAAGATCGCTGAGAGTCTCGCACTCCTCAGGGATACGATCGCCTCTGTGCAGGACAGAGGGTTGGACACCTGCCTGATCAGCCTGGACCAGGAGAAAGCCTTTGACAGGATATCACACAGGTATATGAGAGATGTTCTCTCCAAAATGGGCTTTGGGGAGGGAATCTGCAATTGGATCAGACTGCTCTACACCAACATTGTCAGTGCAGTCTCAATCAATGGGTGGGAATCAGATAGCTTCCCAGTCAGATCTGGAGTCAGGCAGGGCTGCCCCCTCTCTCCTGCCTTGTTTGTGTGCTGCATAGAACCATTTGCCAAGTCCATCAGGAAGGATGCGAGCCCCCTTTCAACTCTAACTATGTCCCCTAGAAATTGGCATTCCTACACTGGGGAAAAGATTCCGACTATCTGTTCTTCCCATGCTCCTCAGAATCCTGTAAAACTGCCATGAACTGTGTGACAGATGGAAAAGGGTCAGTAGACCATACAGTGGGCCTTAGGATAATTTGCAGGGCCCTGGGTCATGTACCAGAGGCAGCAGGTTTGGGAGTGGTCTCGGAAGGTCACATGACACTGGCAGTAGCACACTGGACACCCATTATAGGCCCGGTCTGATAGCTCGTTTACTTGGTATCAAAGCCAACCCCCTGTTGGGAACCATTTACAGATTCTTAGAGTTGTACAGCACAGAAACAAACCCTTTGGCCCAACTTCTCCATGCCAAACAGATATCCGAAACCAATCTAGTCTCATTTGCCAGCACTTGGCCCAAATCCCTCTAAACCCTTCCTCTTCATATATCCATCCAGATGCCTTTTCAATATTGTAATTGGACCAGCTTCCACCACTTCCACTGGCAGCTCATTCCATACACACACTATCCCCTGGGTGAAAAAGTTTCCCTTATGCTCCTTTCGTATATTCACCCTCTCACCCTAAACCTATGCCTCTAGTTCTGGACCCCCCCACCCCATGGCTGTTCACCCTATCCCTGCCCCTCATGATTTATAAACTTCTACAAATTGACCCCTCAGCCTCTGATGCTCCAGCTTATTCAACCTCCCCCTACAGCTCAAAACCGCCAACCCTGGCAACATCTTTGCAAATCTTTTTCTGAACCCTTTCAAGTTTCACAAAATCCTTCCAATAGGAGAGAGACCAGAATTGCACACTGTATTCCAAAAGTGGCCTGACCAATGTCCTGTACACCTGCAACATGACCTCCCAACTCCTATTCTTAATGTTCTGACCAATAAATGAAAGCATACTAAGTGCCTCTTTCACGATTGTATCTACTTTTGACTCTACTTTCACAGAGCTATGAACCTGCACTCCAAGGTCTCTTTGTTCAACAACACTCCCTAGGACCTGACCATTAAGTGTTTCAGTCTAGCCCTGCTTTGCCTTTCCAAAATGCAGCACCTCCCATTTATCTAAATTAAACTCCATCTGCCACTCCTCAGCCAAGGCCCATCTGATCAAGATCCCGTTGTACTCAGAGGTAACCCTCTTCTCTGTCATCTGCAAACTTACTAACTTTACCTCTTATGCTCACATCCAAATCATTTATATAAATGATGGAAAGCAGCAGACCCAACACTGATCCTTGTGGCACTTCACTGGTCACAGGCCTCCAATCTGAAAAGCAGCCGTCCACTACCACCCTCTGTCTTCAACTTTTGAGCCAGTTCTGTATCCAAATGGCTAGTTCTCTCTGTATTCCATGTGATCTAAGCATGCTAACCAGTCTCCCATGAGGAACCTTGTCGAACGCCTTACTGAAGTCCATATGGATCACATCTTCTGCTCTGACCTCATGAATCCTCTTTGCTCCCTCTTCAAAATCTCAATTACGTTAGTTTCTATGGCACTGGATTTGCACTGGTCTCTTTGACCCTCAATTATCAATCTTGAATGGTGGACGAAGAGGGGATGTGGGAAGGACACTTGTGTATCTCTGCCCTGACTTTACTGGCACAGCCCCACCACCTCTGCAGGTTATGGAGAACAGGTACATTAAGACCAGGAAGGGACCCCAGTCCCTGAGAAACCTGCCCGTTGAATGAGGTGAAATGTCCCCAAAACATGGCCATGGTTGACTATCTACTGCCTTCTGGGAAATTATGGATGGGTAATAAATGCTGCTCCACCGAGTGACACCCTCATCCTGTGAGCAACTAAAAATTAATTTTTTATTTCAAAAATATACTTTATTCATAACATATTTTTATGATCCGTACAATTGGTCATGCCATACATACGTAAACATTCCATTTCTTGGCATATGAGGCAGAGTAATCATTCAAAGATACAAGTCTGTACGATTACGATTCACATATTTAGCAGGGGGGGGGTCAGCAGAGTCCCGTTAGTGCGTCGGACCCCTGTGCTTAGGCAGGCAGATGTTACACGGTGGTCTTTCCCCACCGGGCCTTGGCAGCAGCTGCCCCAAGCTTCAGCGCGTCCCTCAACACGTAGTCCTGGACCTTGGAATGTGCCAGTCTGCAGCACTCAGTCGGGGCCAACTCCTTCAGCTGGAAGATCAGCAGGTTTCGGACCGCCCAGAGAGCGTCCTTCACCGAGTTGATGATCCTCCAGGGACAGTTGATGTTCGTCTCGGTGTGCGTCCCGGGGAACAGGCCGTAGAGCACGGAGTCCCGCATCATGGCGCTGCTCGGGACGAACCTCGACAAACACCACTGCATTCCTCTCCAGACTTCTTCTGCGTAGGCACATTCCAGAAGGAGGTGTGTGACAGTCTCGTCCCCTCCGCAGCCGCTTCGAGGGCAGCGTGCGGTGTGGCTGAGAGTCCGGGCGTGCATAAAGGATCTCACAGGCAGAGCACTTCTCACCACCAGCCAAGCCATGTCTTGGTGCTTGTTGGAAAGTTCTGGCGATGAGGCATTCTGCCAAATGGCTTTGACAGTCTGCTCGGGGAACCGCTCGATAGGATCCGCCCTCTCCTTTTCCCGAAGGGTCTCAAGGACACTACGTGCTGACCACTTCCTGATGGACTTGTGGTCAAAGGTGTTTTTCTTCATAAACTTCTCCACGAAGGACAGGTGATACGGAACAGTCCAACTACTCGGAGCGTTCCGCGGCAGCGAGGCCAGGCCCATCCTTCGCAACACCGGGGACAGGTAGAACCTCAGTACGTAGTGACACTTGGTGTTTGTGTACCGGGGATCCACGCACAGCTTGATGCAGCCACACACAAAGGTGGCCATCAGGTTGAGGGTGGCATTGGGTGTATTTTTTCCCCCGTTGCTCAGATCTTTGTACAGCGAGTCCCTTCGGACCCGGTCCATCTTTGACCTCCATATAAACTGGAAGATGGCCCGGGTGACTGCAGCGGCACAGGTTCTGGGAATAGGCCAGACCTGTGCCACGTATAACAGCAATGACAGTGCCTCACACCTGATGACCAGGTTTTTTCCCGCGATGGAGAGCGACCGTAGCATCCATCTGCCCAGTTTCTGCCTCACTTTGCTGATATGCTCCTCCCAAGATTTGGCGCATGCCACAGCCCCTCCGAACCAAATACCCAGCACCTTCAGGTGGTCGGTCCTGATGGTGAAGGGGATCGAGGATTGGTCGGCCCAGTTCCCGAAGAGCATGGCCTCGCTCTTGCCTCGGTTTACCTTGGCCCCCGAGGCCCATTCGAACTGGTCACATATGCACATGAGTCTGCGCACGGACAGCGGATCCGAGCAGAAAACAGCGACGTCATCCATGTACAGGGAGGCCTTAACCTGCAGGCCCCCGCTGCCAGGAATAGTCACCCCTCTCAGGCTCGCATCCTTCCTGATGGACTCAGCAAATGGCTCTATGCAGCACACAAACAAGGCAGGAGAGAGAGGGCAGCCCTGCCTGAGTCCAGATCTGACTGGAAGCTATCTGATTCCCACCCATTGATTGAAACTGCACTGACAATGTTGGTGTAGAGCAGTCTGATCCAATTGCAGATTAACTCCCCAAAGCCCATTTTGGAGAGAACATCTCTCATATACCTGTGTGATATCCTGTCAAAGGCTTTTTCCTAGTCCAGGCTGATCAGGCAGTGTCCAACCCTCTGTCCTGCACGTAGGCGATCGTATCCCTGAGGAGTGCGAGACTCTCAGCGATCTTCTTGCCTGGTACAGCACAGGTTTGGTCAGGGTGAATCACCGACCCCAGAGCAGACCTGACCCGGTTGGCGATTACCTTTGACAGAATTTTGTAATCCGCATGCAATAGTGAGATTGGTCCACAATTTCTGAGTTCCTCCCTCTTCCCCTTCCGCTTGTAGATGAGGTGAGCAACAGAAAATACATTTCCGAGTCAGGATGGCGAGAGGCTTAAAGAGGAGCTTGTAGGTTGGTGGAGGTGTTCCCATGTATCTGCTACCCTCCTTCTTCCAGATAGGAGTGATTGTGTGTTTGGAAAGTGCTGTCTGAGGATCTTTGGTGAATTTCTGCAGTGCATCTTGTAGATGGTAGACTCTGCTGCGATTGAGGATCAGTGATGCAGGGAGGGAATAGTTGTGATTGTTGTTGAGTGTGAATCCTGAACGCTGTCGCCATATTATTGCAAAGGCTACAGAGCAGATCAGAGGTCAGAAATCCTGCAGCGGGTATCGAATCACAGAATCCCGCCAAGGCAGGCAGAGGTCATTCGGCCCAGTGATTCTGCGCCAACCCACTGAAGATCATCCCACCTAGACCCAAGACCTCATCCTATCCTAAAAACCCTGCATTCACCATGGCTAACCCACCCAGCCTGCACATCCTTGGACACTATAATTTAGATTAAATTAGATTCCCTACAGTGTGGAAACAAGCCCTCCGGCCCAACAAGTCCACACCAACCTCCGAAGAGTAACTCACCCATACCCATCTTCCTCTGACTAATGCACCTAACACTATGGGCAAATTAGCATGGCCAATTCACCTGACCCGCACAACTTACGACTCATAAGGCGGCACGGTGGCTCAGTAGTTAGCACTGCTGCCTCACAGCACCAGGGTCCCAGGTTCAATTCCAGCCTGGGTGACTGACTATGGAGTCTTATACATTGTTCCCGTGTCTGCGTGGGTTTCCTCCGAGTGCTCCGGTTTCCTCATACAGTCCAAAGATGTGCAGGTTAAGTGAATTGGCCATGCTAAATTGCCCATACTTCTAGGTGCATGACGGAGATGGGTCTGGATAGGCCGAAGGGCCTGTTTCTGCCCTGGAGGGAATCTAATCTAATCATATCATATAATCCCATAGTGTGGAAACAGGCCTTCTGGTCCAACAATCCACACCGACCCTCCGAACAGTAACCCACCCAGACCCATTCCCCTTCCCTAATACTCTTCATTTTCCCCTGACTAATTTACCTCACCTACACATTCCTGAATACTATGGATTGTGGGAAACCCATGCAGACACGAGGAGAATGTGCAAACTCCACACAGACAGTCCCCCGAGGCTGAAATTGAACCCAGGCCCCTGGCGCTGTGAGGCAGCAGTGCTAACCCCTGAGCCACCGTGCTGTCCTGGCTTTGGGAGGAAATTGGAGCACCCAGAGGAAACCCACGCAGGCATGGCAAAATGTGCAAACTCCACACAGTCGACTGGAGCTGGAATCAAATCTGGGTCCCGAGAGCAGTGTGACGGCAGTGCTAACCACTAAGCCACTTTATCTTCCCCAACTCACCTTCTGACTCCCCTGTCTCCCATCTACAAGTTCAGAGTGTAATGGAATACTCTCCACTTTCCTGGATTGCAGCTTCAACACTCTCCAAGTCTAACACCAGCTGTAACAAAACAGCCCACTCAATCAGCATCCTATGTAAGCATTCACTCCCTCCATATTGATACACAGTGTGTGCCAGTCACAAGGTGCAACACAGCAACTTGCCAGTACTCCTTTGACAGCGCCTTCCAAACCCATGCCCTCTACCATCTAGGAGGGCAAGGGCAGCAGATGCATGAGAACACCGAGCCCTGCAGGTTCCCCTCAAGTTAGTTCAGCATCCTGACTTGGAACTGTATGGCTCTGCCTTCAGTGTCGCTGGGTCAAAATCCTGAAACTCCCTTCTCTCAAATGACTGTAGCAGCTCAGGGAAATGGCTTAGCACCAACTTCTCCAAAGTAAAAGTATATGCTCAAAATCCTCAAAGGAGTTTTCACTCGTGAGGTGAGGCCCAAAACCACAACCGATTATGGTGAGATACCCCCTGTCAACCGCGTGTGTAGAGCCACTGAGTAGAAACATCATTGTTGTGTCTGCTGCAATGCAGAGATAGGGACCGATGCGATCTTATCCAGGGAAACATAAAACACTTCGGCCTAATAAGACAGGCACATCCTTCCCTTCACAGATCCACATTGACTGTTCAATCACTTCACACTCACTGTGATTCCAGCAATTCTTTTCTTATCTGGTTTCTGCGTCTCACTGGTTATTAATGGCCGAGTGATACTTCCAACTTTTTAACCCGAGGCATGACTCCACAATCTCTTAGTGACATTTTCCTAAGCTTTCAATCAGATAATATAAACAAGAAGTAGATGGTACTGGTCATGGGCTTGGAAGGTGTTACGTGAGGTGCCTTGGTGAATTTCTGCAGTGCATCTTGGAGATAGTACTGTATACACTCACGGTACTGAGCATCATTGGGAGAGGAACTGAATTTAGTGGATCTCGTGGGCTCCTTTAGATTATATGGTATGGAAACAGACCCTTCAGCCCAACAAGTCCACACTGACCCTCCAAAGGAGAGCAACTCACCCAGACCCATCCCCCCATCTAATATTTACTTCAACTAATGCAGCTAACAGTATGGGCAATTTAGCATGGCCAAGTCACATGACCTGCACATTGTTAGATTGTGGGAGGAAACAGACACATGGAGAATGTGCAAACTCCACACAGACAGTCCCCCAAGGCAGGAATTGAACCCGGGTCCCCAGCGCTATGATAACCACTGAGCCACCGTGCCACCCAGCTTTGTCAAGTTTCTTCAATGGTGATGTGGAGGTGCCAGTGTCGGACTGGAGTGGATACGACACAAGGTCATAGTTCAACAGGTTTATTTGAAATCACAAGCTTTCATAGCACTGCTCCATTGCCTGACAAAGATGCAGCGCTCAGAAAGCTTGTGATTTCAAATAAACCTGGTGGACTATAACCTGGTGTCGTGTGACTTCTGACCTTCTTCAGTGTTGTTGGAGCTGCACACATCCAGGCACGTGGGGGAGAATCCCATCTGACTTACGCCTTGCAGAAAGTCATGGCAGAAGCTGTTTGCAATTTCCAACAAATTCACTGCTCATCCATTGCATGGCAGCCTATGGCATTGTGCTGTACACATGTTGGGTTACTGCTTTCCCTATACCACAACAGTGACCATACTCCACAGTGACCACTGTGAGAGATCACATCATCCTGAAGGGTGCTAGATCAACGCAAGAATTTTGCTTTCTTTTAAAATATCTTTCGCGGTTAATTGCACTGATCGATGAGGGACCATTTCACGCTGACTGACCTCCTGGTGTTTTTTTGTTTCAGAGCTCTAGCCGCCTGTTGAATGAAGCACCGTTAATGCTGTCATGACCCTGCTGTGACCTCTGGTGACAGTAATTCATGACCACTTAGTTATCAAGGCTGTGGGTGTGGTTTGCTGTCGGTTGACTTTCTGTGGAGACAAAATGCAGTATCAGTGGGTAAGTTGCTTATCTAAGTTGAGATGTAACTCGGCAGATAGAGGTGCCCCCGCGTTTTGATGGACAACAGTTGCTTTTCCCCGCCCGGAGAGTTTGAGAAATATCATGGTAATCCTCTCCCTGGAATGCTCACATCATTATAACGATCCAGCATGAAGTGAACAAAACTGTCCCAATTCTATAAACCAAGCCTTTCCCTGCTCCTTGAGCCATCTGCCAATAATTAATGTGCTTTTTATGTTCAAACCGAATGGCAGATCCATCCTGCCACACAGAGACCCTGCTGGTTGAAACGCAGCCTGACCTTGGCAGCTGCATTGAATGTCTGAGGGACGATACAAGCTGCGGGTTCATTTATGGGAAATAGCAACTGTTGTTGGCCGAGAGTCAAGTCATTCCCACATCATGGGATGGAGTCAGGGGAAAACACAGAAAATAACAAAATGCATTGAAGTAAGGCCTTTCACAACCTCAGCTCTCATTGGTCAACTTTGACACAGAGCCATTGTTTTAAGTAGGAAACGTGGCAGCGAAATGTGCCCAGAAAACCCCCCTCTTTGAAATATTGCCATGGGAACTTCCACATGTATCCAGATAGGCAGATGGGGTGTCAGCTTAACGTCTCTTTGATGTTAAAAGGTGCAAGCTCTGACAGTGCAGCACTCCCTCAGTACTGTACTGGATTAAACAGCAGACATTCCTGCACTCCGATCTCTGGAGGGTGAACCAGAGCTCCTTGTCTCTGCTACCAATTCAGTCACAACCTTGAAGCAAAGTCTCAGGGGAAAACAGAGCACTCAACAGAAACGCAGAGCTGGGTTTTACATACCCCCCATTCTTTGGCCAGAGGTGGGGAGGGTGACATCAAATGGGATGGACACCCATCAACTTCCCTGAGCTGTTCCTGACAGCATGGTGTGGTGGGTGGCTCTGAAATAAATTAACCATTGAGGGTCGATTGAGCTCGTACGAGGCCATGTGATCTCATCCCATCCCACAACAGGGATGGTGTTGGCGGAAGGGACTGGTTGCTTTTTTTCTCCAAGAAATGACTTTTGAAAGGCAGAAAACACAGGGTGGCCCTATCGACAGGGGCTCTCTGTACTCTCCTTCCAGAAATCCAGGTTGCATTTACAACTAAGCTTGGCACTGCTCAGGGATTTCAAGAGCTATCAGCCTGTGGAGCATTACCACCCCGGCGAGGGGTTGGCAATCCAACTGTGCCCTTGTTTAACACAGCCCACTCTATGATAAGGGCATGGAGCAGGCATTCCTTGCTATCAGTCAGATACAGACTGGTTTATAATTGAAGAGGGCAGGGGATGGGTTAGCATTTCACCCCTAGCTCCCCCACTCCCACAAAACATTTCACCTGTAAAATCTCCAGGGTCCATTACAGCCTGGATTGAATGGGAATGGTAATCCCTTGGGGGGGAACGATGCCCTCAGCCCCATGCCAATTTACCCAAACTCACCAGTGACAATTCTAATTGAAACCAGCTAGTGTGGGAGACCATCAGGTTCAGGGGCCAGGCTGGTATACACCCCCATTCAACTGGAGTCATAGAATCTCTGTAGTATGGAAGCAGACCATTCAGCCCATTGAATCCACACTGACCCTCCAAAGAGTATCCCACACAGACCCACTCCATCCTTGTAACCCCTGCATTTACCATGGCTAATCCTGTGCATACCTGGACACTATGAGCAATTTAGCATGGGCAATCCACCCTAACCTGCATATTGTTGGACAGTGGGAAGAAACCAGAGCACCCAGAGGAAATCCACACAGACAGTCACCTGAGGCTGGAATCGAACTAGGGCTCCTGGGACTATACGGCAGCAGTGCAAACCACCGATCCACCATATCACCTAGAAAGATTGCAAGCAGCATTGTCAAACAGGTTTAAACTCAGTGAACTGACAGATTTAGGTTCAGTGTTCTGATAAAGAGTCACTGGACCCAAAACATTAACTTGGCTTTTTTTTCCCCAAAGATGCTGCCAGACCTGCTGAGTTTCTCCAACAATTTCTTTGTTTTGGTTTCTTTATTATATTTCTGTTTGATTTTGATCCAATGTTAGGTGAGGTTCACCCCATGAGATCAGCATTGATGAAATACTTCACCAATAAGGAAGAGGCGATGGTGCAGTAGCAACATCAGTGAACTAGAAACTCTGGTTTCGACACTGGGCGATCAATGCACCAGTCCCACGGGGACAATTGGTGGAATCTAATTTCAATTAATTCATTTGGAAAATAAAAGTGAGCAACAACTATTGACGCCAGTTGTTATAAAACCCATGCGGCTCACTAATGAGAGTGAGTGTAGATGCTGGAAAAGCACAGCAGGTCAGGCAGCATCTGAGGAGCCCTTCATCAGGAATTAACCTTAACCTGGTCTACAAGTAACTCCAGACCCAACACAGTGTGGTCAACCCTTAACGGCCCTCTGACATGATCTTGTGAGCTACTCAGCTTACGGGCAACAACTGTTGACCTTGTCAGTGCTGGCAGACCCCATGAAAGAGTCGTGGAGTGTTTATAGTGCCGAAAGAGGCCCTTAGACCTCATGAATCCACACTAATCATCATATTATAGAGCGCAGAAAGAGGCCATTTAACCCATCGAGTCGACCCTCACCCTCCCAAAAGCATCCCATCCAGACCCCCACCCTATCCCTGTAACCCCAACTCTACCATAGTTAATCCACCTAGCCTGCATATCATTGGACACTTTGGGGCAATTTAGCACAACCTAACCTGCGTTGGACTTTGGGCTGTGGGAGGAAACTGGAGTGTCCTGCAGAAACCCACACAGATGCAAACTCCACAAAGACAGTCACCCAATGGAGGGTGAGGGATCCTGGGTCTGTGAGGCAGCAGCGTTGCCATGTTATCCACCATTATATTCTAAAACCAACACAGAGAGTACTGGAGAAACTCAGCAGTTCTGTCAGCAACTGTGGAGAAAAATAGAGTTGTGAAAATTGTGACTATCTGTGAAAACGGAGTGGCATGGACAAGTTGGGCTGAAGGGCCTGTTTCCGTGCTATAAACCACTGTGACTGAATGAGTTCATGCTTTGAATCTGGTAAGACTCAGAACTGATTTTTATCCCCCTATTATATTCTGCAGCACTTAGCCCACAGCCTTCTATGTTATGACATTTCAAGTGCTTATCTAAATCATTCATAAATATCTTGAGGATTCTTGCTACCTCTACACTTTCAGGTATAAAGTTTCAGATACCCACAACTCTCTGAGTGAATGTTTATTTCCCCAAATTGGGGCAGCACAGTGGCTTGTGGTTAGCACTGCTGCCTCACAGCACCAGAGTCCCAGGTTCAATTCTAGCCTTGGGTGACTGTCTGCGTGGAGTTTGCACATTCTCCCCATGTCTGGGTGGGTTTCCTCCCACAGTCCAAAGATGTGTGGGTCAGGTAAATTGCCCACAGTGTTAGGTGCATTAGTCAGAGGGAAATGGCTCTCTGTGGGTTACTCTTTGGAGGGACTGGTTGGGCCGAAGGGCCTGTTTCCACACTGTAGGGAATCTAATCTAATCTTAAAAATAAAGCTCCTGCTCCTTATCTGAAAAGCTGACGATTCATCCCTCCATTAAGGGGAAACATTTCTTCCCATCATACCCTGTCAAAATATGGTACATCTGAATTGGATTTCCCCCCTCAAATTTCTCTGCTCGAGGGAAAGCAACCCCAGACTCTACAGTCTTTCTTAATAGCTGAAACTATCCAGGCAAGGCAACCTTCAGGTGAACATCCTTTGCACCCTCTCTCATGGCACGGGTGACTCAGTGGTTTGCACTGCAGCCTCACAGCACCAAGGACCTGGGTTTGATTCCAGCCTCGGACGACTGTCTGTGTGGGTTTCCTCCAGGTGCTCCAGTTTCCTCCCATAGTCCAAAGATGTTCAGGCCTAGTGAAGTGGTCATGCTAAATTGCCAATTCAGGCAACGTTCAGGAATATGTAGGTTAGGTACATTAGTCAGGGGTAAATGTGTGGACAATAGGGTAGGGGAATGGGTCTGGATGGGTTACTCTTCAGAGGGTTCGTGTGGACATGTTGGGCCAAATGGCCTGTTTCCACACTGTCGGGATTCTATGATCCTCCCTATAGTGTGGTCATTAAAACTGTACACAATACCCCAGCTGTGAACTCACTAACGTTATATACTACTCCTTCAACACTTCCTTGTTCTTGTGTTCAATATCCTGACTAATAAAGCCCAAAATTCCACAGTTCCATTTAAGCTGTTTTTAGAGACACTGATATACTCGCGTGCATTGATTTCAATCACTTTTTCTAAAATAACCTTAAGTCATTTTGACCAGCTTGAATTCAATGGGGTGAGGGGCAGAGATCAGATGAGACCTTGAGAAATTAGACTCGAGTGGAAATGCAGGTGGGACCATTGCCTAGTGGTGCCATCACTAGGCTATTAGCCCAGAAACTCTGGTGATGTTTTGGGACTCAGGTCTGAATCCTATCATAGCAGTTGGAGGAATCTGAATTCAATAAAAAAACTGGAATTAAGAATCTGCTGATGAGCATCATACCATTGTGGATTGTTTAGAAAAATCCAATTGGTTCCCTAATGCATTTCAGGGAAGGAAATCTGCCATCCTCACCTAATCTGGTCTACATGTGACTCTAGACCCCCACAACAATGTGGTTGACTCTCACCTGCCCTCTGAAATGGCCTAGCAAGCTGGTCAGTTGTATCAATAACAACAAAAGCTCAAAGAAATGAAACTGGATGGACCACCTGGGATTGGCCTCGACACCGAGAAAGACAATGGCAATAAACAGCCCTGTTGATCCTGCAAACTGCTCCTTCTGTACATCTGGGGGCTAGTGCCAAAATTGGGAGAGCTCTCTCACAGACCAGTCAAGCAAAAGCCTAAACACAGTCATGTTCATGGAATCACACTTTACAGACTATGTCCCAAACATCACCAGCACCATGTAGGGGAGGCAATGGTTTAGTGGCATTATCACTGGTCTGTTAACCTGGAGAGCCAGATAATGTTCAGGGGACCCTGGTTCAAATCCTGCCATGCCTGATGGTGGATGCGGCCTAGTCCAGTGGCCTCTAGCATCTTCAGCCAATTCCATTCACATGAAAACAAGGAAGGGTTTAAAGGGACATTTTGAGACACAGTTCCTAGCCAAAGTTCAAGTCCCACCTGCTCTAGAGAAATAACATCTCTGAACAAAGACAAGTTGTATATTTCAAACCCTTCAGGGTTAAAATTTGGGACAACTGGCAGAAGTGAAAGCGATTGTTGGCAGGATTTTTTATTTGGAGGGAATTCTGTCCATTGATCTGCATCCAAGGTGGGGAGAAGCTCTGGGACAGCCATGGCATCCAGTCGAGAGGTGCAGAGCCGAGCCGAGGAGCTGACCTGGCCGATCTGCCTGTCGCTGTTGAAACTGGTGAAATCCACATTAATCCCATATGGTTTCAGGATTGCTAACTATGCCCTTCAGAGTTGTATATATGGAAATGAAGTACATATTTTCCCTCACCCCCGCACCGCGCCTTCCCCACAGTCATCTCTGGTCCAAGGAAGACAACGTCAGTCTCCCTCCTTCTCCTTCACAGCTGAATCCTTTCAGTTTCCCTCCACACCCCTACCAGCATTTGGGAGAGTCCCTCCCAACCCACCCTCCACTCCCAACACCTTCCCCTACCATAGCAGGAAGTGCAAAACCTGCGCCAACACCTCCCCCCTCCCCCCCCCCCCCACCTCCGTCCAAGGCCCCAAAGGAGTCTTCCACATCTGACACAAATGTCATCCACTGTATCCGTTGCACCTGATGAGGTCTCCTGGATATTGGGGAGACAGGATGCCAACTTGCGGATCGTTTCAGAGAACATTTCTGGGACACCCGCACCAACCCCACTGCCCTGTGGCTGAACACTTCGACTCCCCCGATGAAGGGCTTTTGCCTGAAATGTCGATTTTCCTGCTCCTCGGATGCTGCCTGACCTGCTGTGCTTTTCCAGCACCACACTCATCTTGATTCTAATCTCCAGCATCTGCAGTACCCACTTCTGCCTACTTCAACTTCCCCATCCACTCCCACCAAGGACATGCAGGTCCTGGGCCTCCTCCATCCATTGCCAAACCCTAACCATCCAACGCCTGGAGGCAAAACGCCTCATCTTCTGCCTCAGGACCCTGAAACCATATGGGATTAATGTGGATTTCACCAGTTTCATTATTTGGCCTCCCCCTCACCTTATACCAGTCCCAAGCCTCCAACACGGCACTACCATCTTGACCTGTTCATCACCTTTCCCATCTATCCACTCCACCCTCCTCTTTGACCTATCACCTTCTCCCCCACTTTCATCCTCCTATCACATTCTCAGCTACCTTGCATCTAACCCTGCCTCCCTCCCATTAATCTCTCAGCCCCCTGGCCCACAAGTCTCATTCCTGATGAAGGGCTTATGCTCGAAACGTCAATCCTCCTGCCTCTTTGATGCTGCCTGACCTGATGTGCTTTTCTAGTGCAACATTAACAGTCTGGTAAATCTGCCCTGCATCCTATCGAGTACAATTACAGCCTCCCTATAATGTGGGGTGTACAGTTCTGTGGTTGTAAAATTCCTAGGGTATAAAATTGTGTTAAGTTTGGTGTGTGTTCAATCATTGGGTGTAAGATGATGTGTGTGAAATAGTATGGGTGCAAAATTCTGTGGGATGTAAAGATTGTGAGGTGTAAATTGTGTGGTGTGTATTATCTTTGTGGGATGAAAGATTGTGGGCAGCATGTTGGGCTCAGTGGTGAGCACTGCTGCCTAACAGCTCCAGGGACCCAGGTTCGACTGTCTGTGTGGAGTTTGCAAGTTCTCCCTGTGTGTGTGTGGGTTTCCTCGGGGTGCTCCTGTTTCTCCCACGGTCTAAAGATGTGCAGGCTAGGGTGGATTGGCCATGCTAAATGGCCCACAGTGTCTCGCGATGTGCATGTTAAGTGGGAAATGCAGGGTTAGAGGCAGGAGACTGGGCTCCTTTTTGAAGAGTGAGTTAGGATTTGAACAGCCTGTTTCCACACAGGAGGGATTCTCCGATGGTGTGGTGTGCAAACTCATGTGCGGTGTAAAAATGTGTGACATTTTGCAGGTATAAGATCTTGTGGAATGTAAAATATTGCAGGTTTAAAACGTGCTGTGTAAAATCCTGCCATGTGTGCAGTGGTACAGGCAGGAACCTATGTCAGCAAGTGGTCAGGCCGCACTTAAAACCCGTGCACTCACGGGTTAAAATCATTCAGGTAGTCACCTTTACTCCAGGGGGCCAGCAACACTGAGGGGATCTCTGCTCGATCAGTGCTGCAGGGGTCTGGAACATTTAAAGGGACACCGAGGGGATCTCTCCCTGATCAGCGCTGCAGGGGTCTGGAACATTTAAAGGGACACCGAGGGGATCTCTCCCTGATCAGTGCTGCAGGGGTCTGGAACATTTAAAGGGACACTGAGGGGATCTCTCCCTGATCAGTGCTGCAGGGGTCTGGAACATTTAAATGGGCACTGAGGGGATCTCTCCCTGATCAGTGCTGCGGGGTCTGGAACATTTAAAGGGACACTGAGGGAATCTCTGCTCGATCAGTGCTGCGGGGGTCTGGAACATTTAAAGGGACACTGAGGGGATCTCTCCCTGATCAGTGCTGCAGGGGTCTGGAACATTTAAAGGGACACTGAGGGGATCTCTCCCTGATCAGTGCTGCAGGGGTCTGGAAAATTTAAATGGGCACTGAGGGGATCTCTCCCTGATCAGTGCTGCAGGGGTCTGGAACATTTAAAGGGGCACTGAGGGGATCTCTCCCTGATCAGTGCTGCAGGGGTTTGGAACATTTAAAGGGACACTGAGGCGATCTCTGCTCGATCAGTGCTGCAGGGGTCTGGAACATTTAAAGGGACACTGAGGGGATCTCTCCCTGATCAGTGCTGCAGGGGTCTGGAACATTTAAAGGGAGCCCAACATCACCAGCGCTACTGAGACTGGGAACAGTTAAAGGAACCCCTCTCTCAGCATCACGTGATTTGATGAACATTTAAAGGGATCCTACCCTAACTATCTCTCCAAAGACATAGTAAGAGTGATAGGAAACCCCTACCAACCCTTCACTGGTCATTAACAGTTGAAATTTGTTCTTGGCTAAATGCTCGCTGTGCTTCAGGACTGGAAAACTTTATCCCAGAGGCATTCCCTGTTTGGCCTGACTCCTGAATCCTCTGCCTAGGTTCCTGTGGGTCCCTGGCTGCTATCCCCCCACTGTAAGATGGTACAGTGATTTGGTTGAGCTCTGACAATGTCCCTAGTCAATCCTATCCCACCCCTTACCTTCAAATCAAATTTGCTGCTGTTGTGGGACGAGGCAACAAACACTTGGGGCAGGGAGGAGGCCTGGCCAAGAACTCATAGAGTCCATAAAGTGTGAAAATAGACCATTTGGCCCAACAGGTCCACACTGACCCTCCAAAGAGTATCCACCCAGACCCATTCCCTTATTACTTTACATTTCCCTAGACTAATGCATCTAACCTACACGTCGCTGAACACAAGGGGCAATTTAGCACGGCCAATTCACCTAATCTGCACGTCTTTGGACAGTGGGAGGAAACCATGCAGACAATGTGCAAACTCCACACTGACAGTCGCTGAGGCTAGAATCAAACGCGGGTCCCTGGCGCCGTGAGGCAGCAGGGCTAACCACTGGGCCAACTCAGGAATGATGGTTTGAGTAGAGTTGCAGGTCAGAGGGAAGGGAAGAAACAGGGGCAAAGGGAGTTAGGAGGAGTTTCACTGCTGAAGCACGAATAAAAATTAATACACAATCAACTGCACGTTTGGGTCACCCAACTATAGAAAAGATATTATTAAAAGATTGCAGAAAAGATTTACAAGATTGCTGCCTGGACTGGACAGTTTGAATTATAAGGCGAGGTTCAATAAGCTGGGGGAGGGGAGTGTGCTGGTGGAGGGGGCTTCTTTCCCTGGAGCATAAGAGAGTGAGGGGTGACAGCTTTTCCCAAGGGTAGGGGAGTCTAAGACTAGAGGGCATAGGTTTAAGGTGAGAGGGGAGTGATATAAAAGGGTCCAAAGGGGCAAGCTTTTTCACATAGAGGGTGGTGAATGTCTGGAACGGGCTGCTGAGGCAGTAGTGGTGGTAAGTGGATTTTCGACATTTAAGAAACATTTGGACAGGTACATGGATGGGCTAGATATGGAGGGATATGGACCAAATGCAGGCAAATGGAACTAGTTAAATTTGTGAGAACCATGGACAAGTTGGGCCGAAGGGCCTGTTCCCATGCTCTATGACACATTACTTTCGTTGCCTGACTTGGGTGTTGCCGGCGAGCCAAGCATTGTTAATCATCCTGACGGATTTCTGAGGGATGCATTTTTGGCACCACCCTCACTGGGGCATTTTTGCTCGGGGTGGGTGTGGGGAAGTCCACGTAAAATAGGATGTGTGGTTAGCACACCACATTCTTGCCCTCCCCCAACCCATTCTTCAGTGAAAAGAACACAGAATTGTTATGGCAGAGAATGAGGACATTTGGCCCCTTATGTTCACTGATTTTATTAACTCGTGCCATACTCCTGCCTGTTCCTAATGTCCCTACATTATTTCTATCCATGTAATCTTCCAATGCTGTCTTGAGTGCCTGATTTGAACCTGCCTCCATTACAATTCCAGGTGGTACATTCCGTACCTCAATTACTCGCTGAGCGCAAAGTTTTCTCACCCTTTTTGCACATCACTTTAAATCTATGCCTTCGCATTCTTGTTCATTTTACAAGCAGGAACAACTTTGTTTAATGAAAGGTCAGCTCTCTAGGTTTTAATCATGACAGAACTAGTTTGAGGTGACACAGTGACTCGGTGGTTAGCACTGCTGCCTCACATTGCCACACCGTATTCTGGTTAGGTGCATTAGTCAGGGGTAAATAGAGGGTAATAGGGTAATGGAATGGGTCTGGGTGCATGCAGATCTTTCCCATGATGTATAACATTTGAATGGTGCATGGACAAGGTGCCCGCTAGCCAGCCTGGCCTAATGGCCTCTTTGTAGGCCTTAACTGCCCAACTATGGTGTGATTAAGGGTGGATTCCTGCCCCTGCTGCTGCAATATGGTTAGCAGGAGAAGGCTGAACAGAGTGGGCAGGCTGTCCTATCACCAAATGTTGTGATAAAACAGGAAAGAAGGTGGAGGTGGGTGGGGGTGGTGTTACCATAACAAGTTACAGGCTTTCCCAGCAAGGGCAGAAGGGGACTCGTGCCATCAGTGTCAGCTATACCGGCGATGCCAAACTCTTGGTATTGGATGCTCCCTCGGATCCATGATCAAAGAGACGATGGTTGATTTGGGCACGTGTTCAGGGAAGGGGGAGGAGAGGATTGAGAGTTTTTACAGAGCAAGTTCTTCAAAGGGGATGGAATATTTATCACTGACAAATGGCACCCCTCTCCTTCCTCGTGGAAATTAAATAATTTTCTTGACAAAAGACATTTCTACTCCACTCTGTTTCCATGTGGTACTGGTCTTATGGCCTGGGCCATAATATCAAGGCCAGCTGACCCTCTGCCATGCTAATTTGACCCTTTGTCATTTATTTACCCCCAGCCCCCTGAATGCATTGCTCTCATCGCTGAGCGACCTCTTGCAGTTCCAGTGATGGCCACTAAAGATCTCCAGCGCCACTGAGTCTGCAAAAGCTGGCAGCTGACCGAAACACTGGGCAGTTTTCAAGGGTCTGCCCACTTTGCGGTGAAAGTGCCAGTCTGAGGCTTGTTAAGGGGCGCTCTTGGTGCAGGGGTAATATCCCTACCTTTCAGCCAAGAGACCAGGGTTCAATTCCCACCTGCCTCAGAGGTGTGTGTTAACATCTGTGAACAGATTGATACATATTGAAGATATTTACAATGTGATGTGCGCATGGCAGATACTGGTATCATAGTGATGTTACTAGACCAGGAGTCCAGGAATCCAGGCTCATATTCTCAAAACAAAGGTTCAAATCCCATTGGTGGAACTGAGGGACTTTTGTTGTACAGGGACAATGTCTCTGTCTCTGAACCAGGGCGGCACGGTGGCCCAGTGGTTAGCACTGCTGCCTCACATCGCCAGAGACCTGGGTTCAATTCCCGCCTCAGGCAACTGACTGTGTGGAGTTTGCACGTTCTCCCCGTGTCTGCGTGGGTTTCTTCCGGGTGCTCCGGTTTCCTCCCACAGTCCAAAGATGTGCAGGTTAGGTGAATTGGCCATACTAAATTGCCTGTAGTGTTAGGTAAGGGGTAAATGTAGGGGTATGGGTGGGTTGCGCTTCGGCGGGTCGGTGTGGACTTGTTGGGCCGAAGGGCCTGTTTCCACACTGTAATCTAATCTAATCTAATCTGGACACCTGCTCCATAGGTGGGTCAGAATATTAATAATGTAATAGTGGTGTGGGCTGGCTTTTCAATTAACATTGGGCTTTTTTATGAGATTGATATGGAGTCAGAAAACCATACAGTACAGGAACAGACCCTTCGGCCCAACATGCTGACCACGTAACCCAAACTGAGCTAGTCTCATTTGCCTGCATATCCCTCTAAACCTTTCCTGTTCATGCCCAAATGTCTTTTAAATGTTATAATTGTACCCACATTGGCCACTTCCTATGGCAGCTCTTTCCATACACACACCCTCTGCGTGAAAAAGTTGCCCCTCAGGTCGCTTTCGAATCTTTCCCCTCTCACCTTAAACCCATGCCCTCTAGTTTTGGACTCCATCATCCTTGAGAAAAGCTATTCACCTTATCTCTGGCTCCCATGATTTTATAGCCTCTACAAGGTCACCCCTCAGCATCCAATGCTCCAGGGAAAAAAGGTTTCAGCTTTCCAACCTGCCATAAAGTCATAGAGCACCTAAACCTTTGCTCTTCATGTCCTTGTCCTAATGGATTTTAAATGTTGGAACTGTATCTGCATCTACCATTTCCTCTGGCTTATAACTCAAACCCTCCAGTCCCAGTAACATCCTTATAAATCTTTTCTGTACCTTTTCTAGTTTCACAGCATCTTTCCGATAGAAGGGTGACCAGAATTTTGTGCAGTATTCCAAAGGTGGCCTAACCAATGTTACCATTGTGCGGCTGTAACATGATTTCCTAACTCCATTGCTTAGTGCACTGACCAATGAGGGCAAGCACCTCCTTGATGGGGCAAGAGAGGGATAGGAGCAAATGATACAACTGAGGAGAAAACACAGTACAACTGGTGACCGATAGCATGTACCTCCTCCAAATGAAGTTCCAGCATGACCAGTACACTTAGTCTGAAATATTTCTGTTCTTTTTAAACACAATTTTCCCCCTCTGGATCCTTTTCTGTAAAACTAATCCTCGGGATTACCAGTTAGCTCTCTGGTCGTGCGAGAAGGCAGTCAACAGTTATACACTTTGGCATGGCTGTGCAGTCACATGTGGTCATCGCCGAAAGAATGTGAGTGAACCAGATTAAGTGTTTAAGAGTGAAATTGTCAGTGCTGAGGAATGAAATAGAATGAAGGTAAATCCGCACCCGCAGCTCTCTAACATTGACTGCCTTAACCCTCATGTTAGGGCAGTCTTTGGGGACACACTGTATTTTGACCTTCGGTGTATGTGGAGATTGTTTAACTGTGCATTTTGACCCTCAGAATGAGTTCAATGAGCTTCTCGCAGTGGAAGAACGAAAACAGAGGAAGAGGAGTCTCCTCATCACCCAGCAACAGGAGAAGATTGCTGTGCTGGAGGTATGTTCAGCTCCACTGTGTCACCTTCTTGGGCAAGAGGGGAGTTCTAACTCCTGCTGAGGGAGTGGATAACAGGCGATAATGGAACAGCCACACATATCCATTATCCTGTACATCCTGCTCATCGGGCTATAGAACTCATTCCTGGTTTCGTATCCAGAAAACTATGGCTATTTAACAACTCAAATTCATCCTGGTTTCATCTTGTTACTCCTAATAGTCATTTGGTAACATAGAAATCTGGTAATCTTGCTGAAAAAAAAGTTTTGTCAAAAGTTTTCACCTTGGACTGATCAGGGCAATGTGCAAGAATACCAATTCCAGGTGGGTTTATCATTTATTCCGCTTAAAAGGAGAATGCTGATTGATTGATATCCCGATTGGTAACAACATTGCCATGAAAAATGCAATAATTAATGCAGATTGACAGTTTCCAGTCGGATGTTGTTTAAATTTTAAACCCAGGCAGGTTCCACACAGCATAAATTTCCCTTTTAATTGGTCCTGTTCAATGCAAGATGAAAAGCTTTGGTAAAATGTGTCTTATTCCTTACTTCAGCTCATTGTGTTACCTCTTCTTTGACCTTGCATGAATATCCTCTGAGCCGATCCTATAATATCTTGATTTAAAATCAATTTACACACTTCCCTCCGGGTGGAACATAAATTGTAGTCAACGCCTCTGTAATTCCATTTTCCTTTGTTGCTGATATTTCCAAATCTTTATTTCCATCAGTACAGTGGTTTTTGTACTGTCCATTACATTAACAATCTTCATGCACACCTCCTCAATATCTTCCTGACTGCTCACCCTTATCCTATCCTCAGTAGAGTCATCTCAAACTATCCAGTCCATGTTTTAGTGCTCACAATGTTCCGATTGCTTACTCCTTCATCTGTGCCCATTGATGTACTTCGTCTCGCAGTCAGGGGTCTATCTTCATTATAAAATTCTTTTTTTAAAAAGCCCTTACTATCTCAGTTATTACCTCCAGCGATATCTGCACATCTCGAATGCTGGCCTCCTGTGCTCTGCCAACCTTATTCTATTGATGTCTATACCTTCACTTGCCTCAGCACCAAAGTTAGTAATTCCCTTACAACACCTCTCCACATCTTTACCTCATTTTCCTCCTTTAAAGCATTTCTTAAAACTCTCTGATCAAGCTTCTGATCCTATAATCTAACATTGCCTTCTGTGGTTTGTTATCATACTTTGTTTATAATGTGAAGTGCATTGGATTACTCCTTAAATGGAAGGTACTATATTAATTGAAGTCAGAGAGTTGTACAGTATGAAAATAGACCCTTCGGTCCAACTCATCATTGCCGACCAAATATCCTAAGTTAATCTTGTCCCATTTGCCAGCATTTGGTCCATATGCCTCTGAACCCTTCCTATTCATCCAGGTGCCTTATAAATGTTGTATTTTTACCAGCCTCCACCACTTCCTCAGTACACACACCACCCTCTGTGTGAAAGAGTCACCACTTAGGTCCTGTTTATATCTTTCCCCTCTCACTTTAAAACCATGCCCTCTAGTTCTGGAAGAGAAAGTGAGGGCTGCAGATGCTGGAGATCAGAGCTGAAAATGTGTTGCTGGAAAAGCGCAGCAGGTCAGGCAGCATCCAAGGAACAGGAGAATCGACGTTTCGGGCATAAGCCCTTCTTCAGGAAATGAGGGAGGAAGAGAGCTTCTTCAAGGAAGGCATCCTTGTAAGAAGATTCACAGTAGGTTAAAATCTTCAAGGAGAAAGTGAGGGCTGCAGATGCTGGAGATCAGAGCTGAAAATGTGTTGCTGGAAAAGCGCAGCAGGTCAGGCAGCATCCAAGGAACAGGAGAATCGACGTTTCGGGCATAAGCCCTTCTTCAGGAAATTTCCTGAAGAAGGGCTTATGCCCGAAACGTCGATTCTCCTGTTCCTTGGATGCTGCCTGACCTGCTGCGCTTTTCCAGCAACACATTTTCACCTCTAGTTCTGGACTCTGGGAGAAAGACACCTTGCCTATTTACACTATCTATGGCCCTCATGATTTTATAAACCTCTGTAAGGTCACCCCTCAGCCTTCAATGTCCCAGGGAAAACAGCCCCAGCCAATTCAGCACCTCTCTACAGCTCAACCCTTCCAACCCCAGCAACATCCTTGTAAATCTCTTCTGCACCCTTTCATGTTTAGTAACATCCTTCCCATCGCAGCAAGACCAGATTGAATACAGTGTTCCAAAAGTGGCCTAACCAGTGACCACTTTTAGTGTTGTTAATGTTGGGGCTGGATTACAGGCCTCCCAACAGTGAGCGTGAGGTAGAAGAACAAATAGGTAAACAGATTAGATTAGATTACTTAGTGTGGAAACAGGCCATTCGGCCCAATAAGTCCACACCGACCCTCCAAACAGCAACTCACCCAGACCCATTCCCCTACATTTACCCCTTCACCTAACACCATGGGCAATTTAGCATGGGCAATTCACCTAACCTATGGAAATTATTATGGAAAGATGTAGAGGCAATAGGGAGTGGTGATGGGTGATTTTCATTTTCCCAACATTGACTGGGATACACTTAACGTCAGAGGTCTAGATGGGGTAGAATTTGTAAGAAGTGTCCAGGAGAGTTTTCTGGAGCAGTATGTTAACAGTCCGATGAGGGGAGGGGCCATATTGGACCTAGTATTGGGGAACGAGCCAGGACAGGTGATTGAAGTTGCGGTGGGGGGATTTCTTTGGGAACAGTGACCACAATTCTGTAAGTTTTAGAATAATCATAGATCAAGAAGAGAGTGGTCCTAAGGGAAGAGTACTAAACTGGGCCAAGGCCAATTATATCAAAATTAGGCAGGAGCTCGGAAATGTGGATTGGACACAGCTATTTGAAGAGAAGTCCACATTTCAGAAGTGGGAGGTTTTCAAAGATAGTGCAGGAAAGGCATGTCCCGTTGAAGGCAAAGGATTGGAAGGGTAAGATTCGTGAACCGTGGATGACAGGAGAAATTGTACGACTAGCCAAGAGGAAAAGGGAAGCATACATAAGGTCTAGGCAGCTAAGAACAGAATGGGCCCTGAAGAATATCGGAAGAGTAGGATAAGTCTTAAACGAGGAATCAAGCGGGCTAAAAGGGGTCATGAAATAGCTTTAGTGAGCAGAATTAAGGAGAATACCAAAGCATTTTATTCTTATATAAGAAGCAAGCAGGTAACTAGAGAAAGGATTGGTCCACTAAAGGATAAGGAAGGAAGGCTGTGTGTTGAACCTGAGAGAATGAGTGAGATTCTGAATGATTACTTTGCATCAGTGTTCACTGAGGAGAGGGACATGATGAATGCTGAGATTAAAAGTAGAAGTTTGATTAGTCTGGATCACTTTGACATAAATAGGGAAGATGTGTTGGGTCGGCTAGAGGTTATTAAGGTGGACAGATCCCCAGGACCAGATGGGATCTATTCCAGGTTGCTGAGGGAGGCGAGGGAGGAAATAGCTGGGACCCTGACAGATATCTTTGTGGCATCCTTAAATACAGGTGAGGTGCCGGAAGATTGGAAGGTTGCTCATGTTGTCCCCCTGTACAAGAAGGGTAGTAGGAATATTCAGAGTAACTACAGTGAGCCTGACAGTGGTGGGAAAGTTGCTGGAGAAGGTACTGAGGGATAGGATCTATTTATACTGAGAAAAGAATGGGCTTATCAGTGATAGGCAACATGGTTTTGTGCGGGGGAGATCATGCCTTACCAGGAACTGACTAAGTTGAGAGATGAAGGAAGGGCTGTTGATGTCATATACATGGACTTTAGTAAGGCGTTTGATAAGGTTCCCCATGGTAGACTGATGGAGAAAGTGAAGTCACATGGTGTGCAGGGTGTTCTAGCTAGGTGGATAAAGAACTGGTTGAGCAACAGGAGACAGAGAGTAGTAGTTGAAGGGAGTTTCTCGAAGTGGAGAAAGGTGACCAGTGGTGTTCCACAGGGGTCAGTGTTGGGGTCACTGTGGTTTGTAATATATATAAATGCTCTGGAAGAGAGCACTGTTGGTATGATCAGCAAGTTTGCAGATGACACAAAGATTGGTGGAGTAGCAGAAAGCATAAGGGACTATCCGAGAATACAGGAGGATATAGATAGACTGGAGAGTCGGGTGGAAAAGTGGCAGATGGCTTTCAATCCAGACAAATATGAGGTGATGTACTTAGGCCAGTCTAATTCTAGAGCGGATTACACAATGAACGGAAGAGCTTTGGGAAAAGTTGATAGGCAGAGAGATCTGGGTGTGTAGGTCCATTGTACCCTGAAGGTTGCTGCACAGGTGGATACAGTGGTCAAGAAGGCATATAGTATGCTTGCCGTCATTGGACGGGGTATTGAGTATGAGAGCTGGCAAGTCATGTTAACATTGTACAAGACATTGGTTCGGCTACATTTAGAATACTGTGTACAGTTCTGGTCGCCACATTACCAAAAGGATGTGGACGCTTTGGAGAGGGTGCAGAGAAGTTTTATGAGGATGTTACCTGGTATGGAAGGTGCGAGCTATGAAGAGAGGTTGAGTAGGTTAGCTTTACTTTCATTAGAAAAAAGGAGATCAAGGGGGAACGTGATTGAGGTCTACAAAATCATGAAGGGTATAGACAGGGTGGATAGAGACAAGCTTTTTCCCAGGGTGAAGGATTCAATAACGAGAGGTCACACTTTCAAGGTGAGAGGTGGAAAGTTTAAGGGGGATACATGTGGCAATACTTCACACAGAGGGTGGTGGGCATTTGGAACGCGTTGCCAGCAGAGGTGGTAGAGGCAGGCACGGTAGGTTCATTTAAGATGTGTCTAGACAGATACATGAGTAGGTGGGGAGTAGAGGAATACAGATGCTTAGGAATTGACCAACAGGTTTAGACAGTACATCTGGATTGGCTCAGGCTTGGAGGGCTGAAGGGCCTGCTCCTGGGCTGTAAATTTTCTTTGTTCTTTGTTCTTATCATTAAAAGAACAAAATTCCCATTTACAGTACACTTAAATTTGGAATAATGCATTCAGTTTTCCATTGCAAAATTCAGATGGATATTTCATTCACAATCACATTTCCAATCTTTTCCATACTTCATTCCCTGACTAATTGTTTCCTTTGAACTGTCACTGAATGTACTGTACGTTCAGCCATGCAGTGTGGTTTTGACCAGGAGTTCGGGCTGATGGAAGAATGATCCTGTATCTCTTCCACAGGAAACCTCTGGGGAACTCTTGCATCACCTCTCCTCGGAATTCTCGAAGATGCACCAATTCCTAGTGGAAAAAGAGCAGCGTTTAAGCGAAGAGCTCGAGTGAGAGAAGGAGCAGTGCCTGCAAACGATGGAGGAGAATCTGACTGCGATTGAGACGGTCTGGTCAGTCACAGAGCATGATCTTTCCCAGCTCCGAGCCAGAATCACTCAGCAAGCTGACTGCCTGTTTCTCAAGGTGTGTACAGGGCTCCCAATACACTGTAACTATGAAGAAAAACAGCCTGGAATTTAATAAGATCTTAACCTGGCATTAGTCCATTTCTTACTCATTTCGCCCCATGTCTGGTCCACCATTATCAACCATAGAAACCCTACAGTGTGAAAACCAGTAGGCCCTTTGGCCCAACAATTCCTCACTGACCCTCTGAAGAGTAACCCACCCAGACCCACTCCCCTACCCTATTAATCTATATTTATCCCTAACTGATGCCCCTAACCTACACATCCCTTAACACTATGGGCAATCTAGCATGGCCAATTCACCTAACCTGCACATCTTTGGATGGTGGGAGGAAATTCACACAGACACAGGGAGAAAGTGCAAACTCCACACAGACAGTCGCCTGAGGCTGGAATCGAACCCAGGTCCCTGGCGTTGTGAAGCAGCAGTGCTAACCACTGAGTCCAACCATGAGTGATATTTATTCTGTCCTTCAGGTGAGGAGATGGATGAAAACTCTGGAGAATTGGAACCGGTTTCGAGCAGTTTGCTCCATTTCTCACTGGTTGTGATGGAAAATCCTTATCCTTGCCCCTTCCCTAACTCTACAATCTACCCCGACCTCTCAACTCTCTGAGGGATCTGTACTCTTCTAATTCTGGCCTCTTGAGCTCTGATTCTCCAGCTCCAGCACTGAAGATGGTGCCATCAGTTTGCAGAATCACTGAAGTGTTACCACACAGGTGGAGGCCATTTGGCCTCTCGAGTCTGTACTGGCCCTCCAAATGACAACTCACTTACTGCCAGTTTCTTGTTTTTCTCTTCTCCCATACCATTGCTCATTGTTTCAAACTAATCATCAAATGTCCTTGTGAACCAATCTCCACCAATGCAATGCATTATAGACATGTACCACTCTGTATTTTCTCTGTATTTTGCAAATCACTTGAAATCTCTGTCCTCTTGTTTTAATCCTTTTCTGAATTGGGAACAATTTCTCCCTCTGTCCATACCTCTCATGACTTTGAATACTTACGGAGAGTCATAGAGCACGTAAACTGACCCTTCGGTCCAACTGGCCCATGCCTACCATCATCTCAAACCAAACTAGTCCCACCTGTCTGCGCTTGGCCCGTAGCCCTCCAAACCTTTCCTATTCGTGTACTTACCCAAATCTCTTTTAAACGTTGTAACTGTACCCACATCCACCACTTTCTGTTGGTGTTCATTCCACACATGAAACAGTCACTGTTTAAAAGAGTTGCCCCTCATGTCTTCAATGTCTTCTCCATTTAGCCTGCTTCTCTCCAAGGAGAACAGTCCCAACCTTGCCAATCTATCCTTTTAACAAAATTTCCAGTCGCCTAGGCCTCAAACTCTCAAATTTCCTTCCTAAACCCCTCTGTGTCATTCCTTCACTCTCTTCCTTCTGCCCTAAGATATTAAAACATACCTGTTGACTAAGCTTTTGCTCTTGTGACCTAATATCTCCTGTGTGGCTCAGTGTCACACTGCGTTTTGTGATGCCAAAATGAACAGGGGATGTTTCATTCCCTGGAAGGTGTTCTGTGTGTATATAAATAATTGTTAGGGCCACAAGATCCTATGAAATCGGAGTTGACCATTCAGCTGCTCGAGCCTGGTTCTCCATTAATAGGATCGTGGCTGATCCGACATTCTGTACATCTTTCCCTCGAACTCTTGATTTGCTTACTGATCAAGAAACTATCTATCTCCGCCTTAGAAATACACAAGGATCTTGCTCCCACAGCTTTCTGTGACAAGGTGTTTAAAGACTCTCAACCCACAGAGACAAGAAATCCCATCTCTTCTCAGTCTTAAATTGGCACTCCTTTATTCTGAGACTATGCTGTCTGGTTCGAGACTGCCTCATGAGAGGAAACATCCTTTACCCTGCCAAGCCCCTTAAGAATCCTATCTGTTTCAAAGAGATCACCTCCCATTCTCCTAAACTCCAGTGAGTAGAGTCCTAACCGGTTGAGCCTTTCCTCATAAGGCAGTCCCTCCATACCAGGGATCATCCTGGTGAACCTTGTCTGAACTGTACCCATGAAATAATATCTTTCCTTAAATAGGTGGACCAAAACTGTCCACAGTATTCCACATGTCGTCTCACCGGCACCTTGCACAGTTGCATTAGGACTTCCCTACTGTTATCCTCCAACCCCTTCAAATAAGGGCCAACCTTCCACAACATTCCTGATTACCTGCTGTACCCGTGTCCTCACATTTTGTGTTTCCTGCACAAATCCCTTTGTGTTGCAGCACTCTGCAGCCCTTCTCCGTTTAAATAACACTCTGTTGTTGATGATCTGGAGCCACCTTTTACAAGTGTCCTGTACCTGCATTGTGTCTCATTCCTGACACAAACAACTTTTCTGGATATTTGAGCTTTGTTTTAGCAAGTAGAGATGTATTTCGGGATGTGACTGATGTTTGACAAATGACAAATTGAATGAATGGGTGTGAAGCAGTATTATTCTGATTAAGGACAGCAAATACAGGCATTCTCTGTTTTTTTAAAGTTTGCTTTATGCACGTTTGCTTCAACATTAGCCCCTGTTTTTGCTAACCGAAAGAAATCTGGAGGGATTTCGCTTTTACGAAGAAAGATGAAATTTTTCCCATATAAATTAATGCTTCTTCGCTTTATGCCATTTCGGCTTATGAGAGATTTCACAGGAATGCTCCCTCAGCACAGCTGTAATGCTATCCCTTATCAAAAATGCCACTCCATCTCCTCTCTTGCCTCCCTTCCTATCCTTCCTGTAGCATTTGTATCCTGGAACATTAAGCTGCCAGTCCTGCCCATCCCTGAGCCATGTTTCCGTAATTGCTATGATATCCCAGTCCCATGTTCCTAACCATGCCCTGAGTTCATCTGCCTTCTCTGATAGGCCCCTTGCATTGAAATAAATGCAGTTTAATTTATTAGTCCTACCTTGTCCCTGCCTACCTTAACTGTTTGACTCACTTCTGTTCTCAACTGTACCAGTCTCAGATTGATCTCTTTCCTCACTATCTCCTGAGGTCCCACCCTACCCCCAACTTACTAGTTTAAATTCTTCCAGGAGTTCTACCAAATTTCCCTGACAATATATTAGTCCTCTTCCAATTTAGGTGCAATCCGTCCTTCTTGTACAGGTGACTTCTATCCCAAAAGAGATTCCAATGATCCAAAAATGTGAATCCTTTGCCCATACACCAGCTCCTCAGCCATGAATTCATCTGCTCTATCCTCCTGTTCCTGCCCTCACTATCTCATAGCACTGGGAGCAATCCAGATATTACTACCCTTGAGGACCTCCTTTTTAAATGTTTGACTAACTCTGTGTAATCTCACTTCAGAATCTCAACCTTTTCCCTTCCAATGTCGTTGGTTCCAATGTGGACAATGACCTCCTGCTGGCCCCTCTCCCCTGTGAGAACATTCTGCACCCTCTCTGAGACATCCTTGATCCTGGCACCAGGGAAACAACACACCATTCTGCTTTTTTTTCTGCTGGCCACAGAAATATCTGTCTGTACCTCGGACTACAGAATCCCCTAACACAATTGATCTCTTGGAAGCCGACGTACCCTTTGTTGCATTAGAGCCAGTCTCAATACCAGAAACTTGGCTGTTTGTGCTACGTTCCCCTGAGAATCCATCACCCCTACATTTTCCAAAACAGCATACCTGTTTGAAATGGGTATACCCACAAAAGACTCCTGCTGTAGGTGCCTACCTCTCTTACCCTTACTGGAGTTCACCCATCTTTGGGACTGTATCTGAGACTTCCCCCCCTTTCTATAACTGCCATCCATCACATACTGTTGCTGTTGCAAATTCCTCATTGCTTCTATCTGTCTCTCTAACCGATCCACTCTATCTGAGAAGATTTGCATCCAACAGCATTTATGGCAGATATAATCTGCAGTAACCCTTAAACTCTCTTTAAACTCCCACATCTGACAAGAAGTACATCTCACTGCAAAGACTGTTTTTGCTCCTTCACAATCTACAGACCCAGAAAATAACACCGTCTTATTCCTCGACAAACACTGCTCCAGGTTAAATTATTAGCTATGGCTTATATTTTAAGATTAGTCAAGAGACCTATCTCCAAAAACATATAATCAAGAAAGAACCCACTGTACTCACTAATACAGCCTTTCTCTTGGACAGACTTAAAACAACAATTAACTTATCTGATTCTGTGTTGCTCCTGGAATTCGAGGAAATCACCTCCAGCACCTAAAATACCTCAGAAAAAAAGGAGCAGCTCTTACAGCCAGAAATTTTTCCCGTCCACCATCTTGGATTACCCAGAATCCAAGCTAACATTTGGAGTCTAGCTGCCTCTTCACCAGCTCTGCTGGTTTCCTGGCTAATATCTATCCTTCCATCAGCATCTAAAAAATGTCAGGTCATCTAATAGTTACCATGCTGTTAATTGTGGGATATAACAGTGCACAGATTCAGTGCCACATTTCGCATATTACAACGGTGAATTTGGTTCTATACTATGCACATGTTTGACTGTAAAATGTCTTGACCTTCTGAGGGGTCCCAAATAATTACAAGCTTATTCTGGTCTGTATACAATGCCAGGCAATGTCTGGGACAATTGACCATTGCCTCCCTAAGATTTGTCTGACTGCAAAGATCAATGCAGGTTATCAACAGTGAGAATGCTTTACTCGTTATTAACCGTTGTGTTCTTCTTAATTGTACACGGGAATTCAAAGGATTAAGAAAGCGGTGAGTGTACATTATATGACTTACATATTCACCATTGGTGTATTTAATTTTAACTATTTTAGTTAATATTTCAAGCAAACATGTTGTTAATCCATTTTCTCAGACTCCAGGAAATGGGACAAAAAACGGAAGCGAGTGTGATAAGCAAAGGCCTGGAATTGGGAATATTCAAGGGACCCCTGCAATACACTGTCTGGAAAGAAATGTTACAAATCCTCTCACCTGGTAAGTGGCGTATGGGTTGGTTCTAATTCCTGAAGAAGGGCCTGTGCCCGAAACGTCGAATCTCCTGTTCCCTGGATGCTGCCTGACCTGCTGTGCTGTTCCAGCAATAAAGTTTCAACTTTGATCTCCAGCATCTGCAGACCTCACTTTCTCCTTGGTTATAATTCTCTCTCCAGTAAAAATTGATAGATTTACTACAATTATCTCTTTCTGGTAAATACAGATGGATTTATTGCAATCCTTTTACTTTCCCAGTCAAACCAATAGATAAACGTCTTGTTCTGCGATCACACTAATTCATAATATGGTATGTGGAACTCAGTGCCAGTGTGATGACTGGTATGTAGACCATATACATCAAAGACAGGCAGATCATATCAAATGGCAGTCTGTTTGGCTGTTCACCAAACATGCAAGGTACTGGACAGACCCAAAACTCACAACACAGAGTCCAATTCTCGATGTGATTCTGCAATTGGGCAGAATTTTCTGGAATATCCTTAAAAATGAGGAATTATGCTGAAAACCAATTTAGAATTGTCAGTCAGGCTCACAGTGGTGCTTTTGTGTTTACTGGAGGCAGTATAAATTAATGCACAGGGCTCTTTTCTTAACATGCAGAAAGAGATGTACCTACAGAGTGTCTGTTTCTACTCAACAAAATAGGGGACAGCCATTTGCCCATTCATTTCACAGGGCAATATCTTGACCAATTAGAGCCAACCTTCCTGATTTAAAATTTATCGAAGTCTGGCAGTTCACTGTCAATCACCATTAACTGGTGCATTCTCCATGGCAATGCCTCTACCAATTGCAGTCCATTTATCAAGCAATCATCACTCTCCTCTCACATAAGTGTGAGCTTGTATTTTGAATTGGAATTCTTGTTAAATGTTCTGATGTATGCAAGTCAAATGTCAAGGGAATATCCAGCCTTCACATGAGAGGAACTACATTTCAAACTATATCTCACTGAAGGTGCTGATGAGCAAATTACTGAAAGGAAGGGTTTGACACAACAGTAAATATGAGTTGAAAAAAATATCAATGTGAATGCAATAATTTGATCATTTTTGAAAATGACCAATTCATAAACATGACCATTAGAAAATGCCAAGTCAGCAAAGCTAATCAATAAAATCTGTTTTACTCTTTCACTTAAGAAGGTGTCAGAGAGGGAGAGAAACTTGTGCCTTTAATCTTGGTCAGCAGGGTGATTGGTGAGGACCCAAGCTGAGCAAAGGAATTAGTTTAACTGAGACTATTTTTGCATCTGATGTTATCATGGAACATGCACTCTGGGTGGAATTCATATGAAAGTGGGGATCAGAAACAAGCTGCCTTTTACCCTGGGTTTTTCTGCAATGGTGTCTGGACAAGAAGGAGGGTGTGTACATATCCAGTTCACTCCCAGTCTCAGGGTTCACTCACATTCACTCTCACACACATACAGAGCCTCTTATTCACTCACAAACTCATTCATAGAATCAGACAGTCCCTGCATTGTGGAAGCAGGCCCTTTGGCCTATCGACACCAACTGTCTGAAGAGCATCCCTCCCAAACCCACTCCCCGAGCCCATCTCTGTAACCCTGCGTATCCCGTGGCTAATCCACCCAGCCTGCACAGACCTGCACACTATGGGCAATTTTGTATGATCAATCTGCCTAACCTGCACATCTTGGGACTGTGGGAAGAAACCAGAGCATCCAGAGAGAGCCCACGCAGATGTAGGGAGAATGTGCAGACTGTTGCTCGAGGCTGGAGTTGAGCCTGGGTCCCTGGTGCTGTGAGGCAGCAGCACTAACCACTATGCCACAATGCTGTCAGAAAACCACTCTCTGAGTCACTCTTTCTCTGTGGATACTGAAGGCACAACGGGTCTATACTATTTGAGCAAACTCAGAGGAGAAAAAACATAGTTTAAAACAAAACGTAATAGTGTAATTAGAAATGAACATGCTGCTTGTACTATTCTGAGCTGTACAAGTTGGACCAGTATTTTTAGATTAGATTACTTACAGTGTGGAAACAGGCCCTTCGACCCAACAAGTCCACACCGACCCGCCGAAGCACAACCCACCCATACCCCTACATTTACCCCTTACCTAACACTATGCGCAATTTAGCGTGGCCAATTCACCTGACCTGCACATCTTTGGACTGTGGGAGGAAACCGGAGCACCCGGAGGAAACCCACGCAGACACGGGGAGAATGTGCAAAGTCCACACAGTCAATCGCCTGAGGTGGGAATTGAACCCGGGTCTCTGGTGCTGTGAGGCAGCAGTGCTAACCACTGTGCCACCGTGCCGCCCAAATGAAGTATGCTTCATTTGCAAATTTTACTGGGTTTTCCTTAAGAAGGGGTCAATCAATTCCATCTGCAGAAATAGAGAAATGGAATTAAAAAGTAAAAAAAATTGCCTGTTTTGTGGAAGGAGAGTCATTTTGTAACAAGAGGCTTATTAGTAACCGAACGAGAGGGGGAATGTGTCACATTGGGGAGCTGTGTGTTGTGTGCAGATGTTTTTCTAATTAAGAGAATTAGAGTCAAATTCTGAGTCAATGATGGCCTTCTGTAAAGTATTCAGTTAGTCCTATTTCTCCACTTTATCCATGTGTGCCTCCAAAGTTTACTTCATTCAAACAACCAAACCAGTTTCCTTCCAAAGCCATGGATTGTTTCAGTTTGCACTGACCTTGTGAGTAACCAAGTTCAGGGCGTTACCACTTGCTGCATTAGAAAGATGTTGCACCATGTATCCAAAACTTTAAATGTCCCTTCGTGTTTGTACTATGAGCAGATGGGAAGACTATTGTCCTTGCCCGCATTATCCAAACTGAGCATAATGTTGGAGGCTTGTATCACATCTGCCCACGAGTGCTTGTGCTGCATAGAGAACAAGTTTAGCTTCTCCACCCCAGCCTTGTAGCTGGAGCTATTCTGGGAAACCTCGGCTTGCCCCCTCTAAAGGACATCTTTTCTAAAGTAGGGTAACCTGGACCTGAGGCCTAATCGGAGCTTGACCAAGGTCCAGGATAACACTCCCTGCTTTTGTACTTGTTTCTTCTGATGGCCAACATCTCCCAGGCTGTGTAGCCTCTGGTTCTCTCTCGGTGTGTCCTATTTAAGGCAGGAATGAAGAGACCGTGTGTCTTTGGAGACCTTTCCTTTGAAAGGCAGAGGAAGCAGAGCTCTTGAATCTTTTTAAGGCAGAGACAGATAGATTGTTGATGAATGAGGTGGGTTGGGCATGGGAGTAGGTGGGAATGTAGAGCCGTCAGATCAGCGTGACCTGACTGAATGGTGGAGCAGCCTAGAGGGGCTGAATGGCCTTACTCCTGCTCCGAATGATATCTTTACACATCCTGCCAACATCAAAGAGCTGTACACAAGCCCTGCCAGTTCCTCTGTTCCTGCACACCCTGTAGAACTGGATTTCAGTTTCTCTTCGGAAGTGGGGAAAGAATGGAGAGCCACACTGGGAAGGGTTAGGAATGGGCTGTAGTGCAATGTAAAACATGGACTAACATATAAACACCAAATGGGGGAGACAGTGACCTAGTGCTATTATCCCTGGACTGTTAACCAGAGATCCAGATAACGTTCTAGGGAATGGCAGATGGTGGAATTTGAATTCAATGAAAAAATATTTGAACTTATGAACCAAATGATGACCATAAAGCCAATTTTGATTATTGGTAAAAGCAGAATTAGTTCATGAATGTCTCCTAGGGAAAGAAACTGCCATCCTTACCTGGCCTAGATGTGACTCCACAGCCACAGTGATGGGTAATGAATGCTGGCCTAGCCAGAGATACCCACGTGTATGAATAAAACGTGTTCCTGAGTCCCTCCAGTGTTTGCGCCATGAGCTGATGAAGAGATTTCCTTTCCTTGTCCATAATGTCTGAACCTGACATAATCTCAGACACTTGTAACAAATCTCCCCCTCAGTCTCAATGTTTATGTCAGTCCACGCTGTGTTTTTCTTTCACAGCCAAGAGAGTCACCATCACAGGAAGTGCCCTCACAGTTCACTGGCGGTGACCAGCAAGCTCAGAGTCAGTCCCCTGAACTGAGGAGGTTCCAGATCTCCTGGTTATATTTTTCTTTATTTTATCTTTCTTCTCCCCTGCGATAGTGCTTATTTTTCCTCACATCACCCATGTTGTGCAGGGACTCAGCAAAGATACCAATTGCAGAAATAATTGTATTGAATACTCCTTCATCAGGAAAAACTTCAATGTGGCTGGGAACCAGTAATAAGCAAAGCCCGAAAGGGGCAATGCTTATGTCAGGGACGTTAATAAACTGCATGAGGTTTTTTCCAGTTGTGACATGGTTGCCATTAGGTCAGCTTTTCATCACATTTTTCTCTTCAAGTAAGATGTCAATATCTGCCGTTGGGGGATTTGAACAGAATGTTAGCTTGAGATGCTGCATTACTAACTCAGTGACACTACCATTACAGCACTGCTTCCAAAGGTAGGGACGCTACCACTACACTGAAACTCAGGTAGCATTGGGATTTGAACTAACGCCCCGTGAGAGGTTGTAACCGAGCACCTCGGAACACTAGGCCACATTCCAGATATCTAACATTGGCACAAAGACATGGCTCAGACAAACACGCGGATTATTGCGTTCCTGGCGTGAAGCCAACAGGCTTAACCAGTTTGGGGACCAAACCTCGGACCTTAGAGTCATTTAACTCACACAGTACCTGTCTGAGCTTCCTGCCCAACTCCATGAAGTGTTACACTCCACTACAGCCTACCCCTTCCCGCTGTGACTCTCTATTGATGTTTCCTCATTCACTTATCCAGCTTCCCCTGAAATGCACACACTCTCCAATCCAAACACTCCCTATGGCAGCAAGCTGCATGTTTTTTCCTGTCCTGTACAGTGGCTCAGTGGTTAGCACTGCAGTCTTGCAGCGCCAGGAACCTGGGTTCGATTCCAGCCTTGGGTGACTGGGATTTGCACATTCTCTCCATCTCTGCGTGGGTTTGTTCTGGTTCCCTCCTGCAGTCCAAAGATGTGCGGGTTAGGGTGGATACGCCATGCGAAATTGCCCCATAGTGTTCAGGGATGTGGAGGTTAGGTGCATTAGTCAGGGGTAGCGGAATGGATTTGGGTCGGATACTCTTCGGAAGTTCGATGTGGATTTGTTGGGCCAAAGGGCCTGTTTCCCCACTGTAGGGATTCTATTCGAAAGATGTTTCTATTCTAGAGTCATAGAGATGTACAGCATGGAAACTGACGCTTCAGTCCAACTTGTCCATGCCAACCATATAACCCCACCCAATCTAGTCCCACCTGCCAGCACCCGGCCCATATCCCTCCAAATCCTTCCTATTCATATACCCATCCAAATGCCTCTTAAATGTTGCAATTGTACCAGCCACTTCCTCTGGCAGCTCATTCCATTCAGGGACCACAGTCTGCATGAAAGTGTTGCCTCTTTGGTCTCTTTTATATCTTTCCCCTCTCACATAAAACCTATGCCCTCTAGTTCTGGACTCCCCCACCCCAGGGAAAAGACTTTGCCTCTCTACCCTATCCATGCCCCTCATTAATTTGTAAACCTCTATAAGGTCACCCCCTCAGCCTCCGATGCTCCAGGCCCAGCTTGTTCAGCCTCTTCCTATAGCTCAAATCCTCCAACCCTGGCAACATCCTTGTAAATCTTTTCTGAACCCTTTCAAGTGTCGCAACATCTTTCCGATAGGAAGGAGACCAGAATTGCACGCAATATTCCAACAGTGGCCTAACCAATGTCCTGTACAGCTGCAACATGACCTCCCAACTCCTGTACTCAATACTCTGACCAATAAAGGAAAGCATACCAAACGCCTTCTTCACTGTCCTATCTACCTGTGACACTACTTTCAAGGAGCTATGAACCTGCACTCCAAGGTCTCTTTATTCAGCAACACTCCCTAGGACCTTACCATTAAGTGTACAAGTCCTGCTAAGGTTTGCTTTCCAAAAATGCAGCACCTCACATTTATCTGAATTAAACTTCATCTGCCACTTCTCAGCCCATTGGCCCATCTGGTCAAGATCCTGTTGTAATCTGAGGTAACCCTCTTCGCTGTCCACTACACCTCCAATTTTGGTGTCATCTGCAAACTCACTAACTGTACCTCTTAGCTCGCATCCGAATCATTTATAAATATGACGAAAAGTAGAGGACCCAGCACCGATCCTTGTGCCACTCCACTGGACACAGGCCTCCAGTCTGAAAAACAAGCCTCCACCACCACCCTCTGTCTTCTACCTTTAAGCCAGTTCTGGCTAGTTCCCCCTGTATTCCATGAAATCTAAACTTGCTAACCAGTTGATTTCCCTGACTGGATTTTATAGAATCCCTACAGTGTGGAAACAGGCCCTTTGGCCCAACAAGTCCACACTGACCCTCTGAAGAGTATCCCACCCAATCCCATTGTTCATTCCCCTATACTTACCCTGACTAATTTACCTAACCTACACATTCCTGAACACTATGGGATTATTTAGCATGGCCAGTTCACTGAACCCGCACATGTTTAGCCTGTGGGAAGAAACCAGAGCACCCGGCAGAAACCCACGCAGACTCGGGGAGAATGTGCAAACGCCACACAGACAGTTGCCCGAGGTGGGAATTGAACCTGGGTCTCTGGCGCTGTGAGGCAGCAGCGCTGATCCCTGAGCCACCATGTCGCCACAACAGTTGACAGCTCTTCTCTTGATAGTGTCTGGTTTTGATTGTTCCCGTGTCGCGCGTTTCTAACCTTCTTGTTATTTTCACAAACAAAGTGCCAGCGCCGCTCACCCTGGATCCTGGCACAGCGCAGGCCAGGCTCCTGCTGTCCGAGGACCTGACCGTGGTCTGCGCCAGCGATGAGAGGAGAAACCTACCGAACAACAGGGAGAGGTTCGAGACCTGCACCTGCGTGCTGAGCAGCCAGGACTTCAGCTCCGGCCGGCACTACTGGGTGGGGAGGTGGCTAACAAGACCGACTGGGACTTGGGCTTGGCCCGGGAGAATGCCCAAATGAAGGGCCAGATCACGCTGATGCCCTCGATTGGCTATTGGACCATATGTCAGAGGCGAGAGCACATCTACAGGGCCCTGACTGCTCCCTCCACCCTCCTCAAACTGGGCGCCAAGCCCAAGAAGATAGGGGTCTACCTGGATTACGAGGGAGGGCAAATCTCCTTTTATGATGCCAACAGCATGAGCCACCTCTACACCTTCACCGACACCTTCAACGGCAAACTCTTCCCCTTCTTCAACCCCTGGTTAAACACCAGGAACTCCGAGCCCCTCAAACTGTGCCACGTGAAACTGTAACGGGTTCAGGGGAAGGGGGAATGGGGCACACCTCGTCAGAGCTCTAACGTTGGTTGGGGAAACGTGATGCACAAATCTCCTGGGAAATCCAGCAGGTCAAGGCCTCAGCCAGTTGGGAGTGTCCGGAATTTGCCAGTCAATCCACTGCCTCCTGGTGTCTGCCTCACCCTGCCTCAGCCTCTCCATTATTTGTCAGCACTTGCTAGTTATCCACATTAACACCCCCCGTCCCCTCACCCTGACAAGCAGTTTAAACTGGTGCCCATCTCATGGATTCATCTTTCTTAATGCCATGCCAATCTGCAGACTGAGTCACCCTGGAGTTTTTTAAAGTTGAAGCCTTGTCATTTGAAAATGTATTCTGCATCTTCTTTCCCTTATTCTCAGTCCAGTACATCTTTCCCTCTGTTTCTCTTTCTGTACCCGATATTGATCCTAAATGATACTGCGTTCTTCACCACACATTCCTCCATTGTCTTCTCCATCTTTAACTCTCAGGATGGTCAGTCCTGCTGTTCCCTGTGCTCCCACTTCCTCACCTGAGGTGATGTCATCAACGCACATGTCCAGCAAGGTAGGACATGCAAGGATTTTGACGACATGCAGGAAAAAGCAGCCTGCTTGGTTGGCACCCCATTGAGAAACATTTCCTCCCTCCCGCAATCAATGTTCAGTCGCAGCAGTGTGTACCATCCAGAAGCTGCACTGCAGAAGTTCACCAAGGCTCCTTGGACAGCTCCTTCTAACCTCACGACCACTGCTGTGTCGCAGGAGAAGGGCAGCAGATACCTGAAAACCTGCAAGTGCCCCTCCCACCTTCCTGACTTGGAAATACATCGCTGTGCCTTTACTGTCAGTGGGTCAGAATCCTGGAACTGGCTCCCGCATGGTAGCGTGGGTGTAACTACAGCAGTTCAAGGAGGCAGCTTACCCCCCGCTTTCTCAGAGGTAACTGGGAGTGGACAATAAATGTTGGCCTGGCCTGTGACATCCATGTCCCATGCATTAATAAAACAAGAACAAATTGGACTCAATCTGAAGGCTGTAGGAAACTGTAACTGACCATGCCACGAGATGAATTTTACACCTCACCCATGCTGGGCGTGTTTTTGATGGGGTAAGGGTCACATTACATACAAGGGCTGGTCAGCTCACCACCTTCCCACTCACTTGTAAGTGCTGTCACTCACTCTGGTGGGAGAAGGGAAGGAGTTCCCAAATCCGCTGCCTGCTCACCATTTCTGACTAACTCATGAATGGGCCATTAAGCTGCTCCTGTTGCTGAGTAATCAACCCATTTTTAAGGGGACATGACACAGAAAGATGCAGGAGAGCCAGAATAGGGATATCAAATTCTCACAGTAATTAAGAACACTCCCTCACCCCCTCATCCTCCTCCCTGAAGAAGGGCTTATGCCCGAAACGTCGATTCTCCTGTTCCCTGGATGCTGCCTGACCTGCTGCGCTTTTCCAGCAACACATCTCCGTATGTGATTCAGGTAAAACGACACCATCCTGTTTGTCACACAAGCCGTACTGACCATTACCCAGCAGCAAAGATGCCAATTCGGAAGCACACACCTCCTTCTGGAATGTTCCTACGCAGAAGAAGTCTGGAGAGGAATGCAGTGGTGTTTGTCGAGGTTCGTCCTGAGCAGCGCCCTGACGCGGGACTCCGTGCTCTACGGCCTGTTCCCCGGGACGCAGACCGAGACGAACATCAACTGTGCCTGGAGGATCATCAACTTGGTGAAGGCCGCTCTCTGGGCGGTCCGAAACCTGCTGATCTTCCAGCTGAAGGAGTTGACCCCAACTGAGTGTTGCAGACTGGCACATTCCAAGGTCCAGGACTACATGTTGAGGAACGCGCTGAAGCCAAGGCGCGGTGGGGAAAGACCACCGTGTAACATCTGCCTGCCTAAGCACAGGGGTCCGACGCAGTAAGGGGGCTCTGCAGACCCCACAACTAAACATGTAATGGTACAGACCTGTATATATGAATGATTACTCTGTCTCTGTATACCAAGAAATTGAATGTTTATATATGTCTGGCATGACCAATTGTACAGATCATCAAAATATTTATGAATAAATATATTTTTGAAATAAAAAAAGGATAATTCTTCAGGCCCTGGAGTGGGGATGTGCTGGGAGATTATTTCTGTTCAATGGACAGTCTCACAGTAAAGGAGTGTCCATTTCGGACGGGGAGAAGACAATGTTCTCTCACTCAGAGTGGGGTGTGTCTTTGGAATTCCCTGCCCTGAGGGTCTGTGGATGTTCAGTCATTGAGTTGATTCAGGACCAGGCTATTGGATCCGAATTAAATGGATAGGAATGGGGAAGGTTTGGGAAGGTGGGGTGGAGGGAGCAGATCAGCCAGGTTCTTATTGAATGAGCAAAGAGCATGAAGGGCCGAACATACTCCCAGCTGTTCGAGTTCTGTCTGTACAGGGATGGAGAGACACACTGCTGGGAATGGAATTGCTCTCAATTGGTGACCATTGGGATGGTTTCAGCGATGGGGGTTTGGAAGATGAACGAACCGTGCTGTGTGTGTGTGTGAGACTGTATGTGTGTGTGTGTGTGTGTGAGACTGTGTGTGTGTGTGTGTGTGTGTGTGCGCCTGTCTGTGTGTGTGTGTGTGTCTATCTGTGTGTGTGTGTGAGAGACTGTGTGTTTGTGTGTCTATCTATGTATGTGTGTGTGTGTGTCTATCTGTGTGTGTCGATCTGTGTGTGTGTGTGAGAGACTGTGTGTTTGTGTGTCTATCTATGTATGTGTGTGTCTATCTGTGTATGTGCGAGTGTGTGTCTGTGTGTGTATGTGCGAGTGTGTGTCTGTGTGTGTGTCTATCTGTGTGTCTGTGTGTGTGTGTCTATCTGTGTATGTGCGAGTGTGTGTATGTGCGAGTGTGTGTCTGTGTGTGTGTGTCTATCTGTGTGTCTGTGTGTGTGTGTCTATCTGTGTATGTGCGAGTGTGTGTGTGTGTGTCTATCTGTGTATGTGCGAATGTGTGTCTGTGTGTGTGTCTATCTGTGTATGTGGGAGTGTGTGTCTGTCTGTGTATGTGGGAGTGTGTGTCTGTGTGTGTGTGCCTATCTGTGTATGTGCGAGTGTGTGTCTATGGGTGCGTGTGTCAATCTGTGTATGTGCGAGTGTGTGTGTGTGTCTATCTGTGTATGTGTGAGTGTGTGTGTGTGTGTGTGTGTCTATCTGTGTATGTGCGAGTGTGTGTGTGTCTATCTGTGTATGTGTGTGTCTGTGTGTGTGTATGTGTGTGCATGTGTGTGTGTCTGTGTGTGTGTATGTGTGTGTGTGTCTGTGTCTGTGTGTGTGTGGGTGAGGTACTGACCGTCCCCGTTCTTTTTCAGGTCGGAGGGTGTGTGCTGGTGAGGCACTGGCTAAAATGGAGCTTTTCCTGTTCTTCATTACCCTGCTGCAGAAGTTCCACTTCCAGGCCCCACCAGGCGTGACCAACCTGGACACCAGCCCGAGAATCGGCTTCGTGTCCAACCCGAAACCCCATCGGGTTTGTGCTGTGTCTCGCTGATGGGACCCAGCGACAGGCCCAGTCGGTCTTTCGCTGATGGGTTTATAAAGGTGGGAGCTGCAGCACAAAGTGTGAGGCAGCACCAGAACCGGATTACCCTGTCTCTATGTGACATGGCACACAATCATTTACTCTTCGTACAAATCTATATCGTCCCACCTTCACTTCTGTAACGATAATGTTTCCAGGGAATCGGCTGAGAATGTCCTCCCATTACAAAAGGAGGCAGACATTTCATTGAGGGTTTGAATGCTCTTTGCAAATTAACTCAGACCCCATTCCAACTCTGATTCATTTTGAGAGAATCCTTGCTTTTTGGAGCATTATGTTCATTGAGGTATTTGAACTGTTGCATTGCAATGACTGACTGGTTTAACCATGTTCCCTATTCTTGCAATAATTCACATTTCTCTCTGGTTTGTTTGTTTGGCAGGTCCCACACAGCCTAGTCAGACTGGTCAATCTAGTTCCATAGAAACCTAACTGTGTGAAAACTGTCAGAGTAATGTGCAATACAAAGACCTAATACTGGCACTCTAACTCAAGTTATGCAAAATGTTATTTATTGTTAGAAAATATAACTCAAAGGCAGAAGTAAGTGGCATGCTCTTAGATGTCCTAATTACATGTTAATCTCCGGTGCAGGCTCATTGCTGACTGACTGTTGCAGTTTGTAGAGATCAAGTCTAGATTTGCTCAGATTAAACACAATGTTGGTGAAAGGTGGGATCACTTCTTTTCATGCCTGCTGTCCTTGAGAACTGTCCTGAAGAAATGAAAGGAATTAAGTTTGACTTGCACAGGGCACAGAATGTGTGATGGAAATAAAAATGTTGGCATATTTTAAATATGTGTTTTTAAAGCAACTGTTTGAGAAAACAATGACTGAAGAGTTGCAGATAATCTGGAGCTGGGGGGGGGGGGGGGGGGGAGAGGGAGGGACGTACAGATGCAGCCTTTGCTGGCTACAAGAAGTTGACTGGTCTATGGATGAGTGACCAATAGCCGATGACAGCGTATCAGAGAATTGTCCATTTATTAATAAAACTTGTATGAAGATCTTGTGAAATTGATCCACACTGGTTTATTTCATGCTATCGTGGGAAGAGAAATTAACCACACGTATACATAATGGGTACTCTGTACAGATGAGCCTCAGCTCTGTTCCCTGAAGTACAGGCATATTCCGTTCTTTATAGGGTCACAAGAGACTGATGTTAATTACAGGACAATACCGTTCTGATTATAGTTGATAGTTTGAGATTGTTGAATCAATGCTGCATGTCCAGCAGTATCTGTCAGGTAAACAATGCCCACAGGAGGTTAGCTAATCTAAAGGCATTGAAACAGTAAGGGGTAGCATCCTGTTCACAATAGTTCCATAGGACAGTGGTCATCCATATGGAATACCCTGGTGCCATTTAGTCTGTGGGGGCATTGTGTCGGCTGGACTCCTGGGGAGACAGAGAGAGCCTTTGTGGATTCTGGAGGTGCAGTGCCATTGTGAGGTCGAGAATCCCATTAGCTGGTTGTTTAGATAACATATTCCTTCGATTAGGTAATGGCTTAGGTATTGGCTCTTTTACTGTTAGTTCCTGAGTATAGCTAATTTGAGGTATCAGTGGCATTGTGGGTAGGCCCTCTTTCGCTAGAGCCAAACATGTTTTCTGTAAGGAAGTGGTCAGTAGGCAAAATGGTATTCCCTTCTCCCACACAGAGACTGTTCTGCCTGGCAACAACTGAGTGATTGGTTCTCAGGTCTCTGGAAAGCCTGAAGCTGGGAACAGAGAGAAAGAGGGGAGTACAGTACTTCCTCAGCTCAGGAGCAGACTCTCTGTTCACTGCAGTCAAAGCACACTGTAGACCTGATGAAAAGCAGTTTGAGTATCAAGGGTTATGGGGAGAAAATGGGAGAATGGTGTTGCAAACTTTATCAGACATGACTGAATGGTGGAGCAGACTTGATGGGCTGAATGGCCTAATTTCTGCTCCATGCTTATGGTCTTATCTTTCCTGTATCAATAGTTGTAAGTTGTGGCTTGTAACTGATAAGTCAGAGTCATTTTTTATGTGATACCAGCCATCCGCTGCCTCTGCAAGTATTCAGAGTAAAGAGCACTGCAATGTGCTGGCCAGCAGAAGGACTTATACACTTAATGGTAGAGTCCTAGGGAGTATTGCTGATCAAAGAGACCTTGGTCTGCAGGTTCATAGCTCTTTGAAAGTGAAGTCACAGGTAGATAGAATAGTGAAGAAGGCGTTTGGTATGCTTTCTTTTATTGGTCAGAGTATTGAGTACAGGAGTTGGGAGGTCATGTTGCGGCTATACCGGACATTGGTTAGGCCATAGTTGGAATATCGCATGCAATTCTGGTCTCCTTCCAATTATTGGAAAGATGTTGTGAAACTTGAAAGACTTCAAAAAAGATTTACAAGAATGTTGCCAGGGTTGGAGATTTTGAGCTGCAGGGAGAGGTTGACAGGCTTGGGGCTGTTTTCCCTGGAGCGTCAGAGGTTGAGGGGTGACCTTGTAGATGTTCACAAAATCAGGATGGGCATGGATAGGATAAATAGACAAAGTCTTTTCCCTGTGGTAGGTGAGTCCAGAACTAGAGGGCATAGGTTTAGGGTGAGAGGGGAAAGATATAAAAGAGAACTAAGAGGTAACTTTTTCGCACAGAGGGTGGCACGTGTATGGAATGAGCTGCCAGAGGAAGTAGTGGAGGCTGGTACAATTGCAACATTTAAGAGGCATTGGATGGGTATATGAATAGGAAGGATTTGGAGGGATATGGGCTGGGTGCTGAAAGGTGGGACTAGATTGGGTTGGGATATCTGGTCTGCATGGACCAAAGGGTCTGTTTCCATGCTGTACTCACCTACCCCAGGGAAAAGACTTTGTCTATTTATCCTATCCATACTCATCTTGATTTTGTAAACATCTACAAGGTCACCTCTCAATCTCTGATGCTCCAGGGAAAACAGCCCCAAGCCTGTTCAACCTCTCCCTACAGCTCAAAATCTCCAACCCTGGCAACATCCTTGTAAATCATTTCAACAACAGAATCTGGGAATGAATACTATTGAACTGTCTTTCCAGTCTTTCCTATGATCATAATCTGTTTTACCCTGTCATTTGACTGTGGGTGTATGTGTGTGACAGGGGAGTTTCGAAGGGGATTAGAAGTTGGTAATTATATGCCGGTGGTTTCTAACTGATTACCTGAAGTTAAAAATTGCACAATACCAGGTTATAGTCCAAAAGGCTTATTTGGAAGTAAGCTAGTGTTTCCAGATAAACTTGGACTATAACCAAGTGTTGCATGGTTTCTAACTTGGCCCACCCCAGTCCAACACGGCTCCTCCACATCCTGGTTACCTGAAGTTAGAGACTAATTTCTTGTAATAAATATTGATTCTGGTTCAATGCAGAAACCTGGTCTGTGATTTCTATCAGAAATTCAGGGAAACTGGGGAATACTCCTTGAAATTGTTAATGTTCCTAATGACACTGGGAACAATGAGGCTTAACCACCAGCGACCCCAGTGATTCAGAACAAGATGTAATGAGTATGAGAGAAAGTGAGGGCTGCAGATGCTGGAGATCAGAGCTGAAAATGTGTTGCTGGAAAAGCGCAGCAGGTCAGGCAGCATCCAAGGAAACAGGAGAATCGACGTTTCAGGCATAAGCCCTTCTTCAGGAATGAGAAATCTTCCAAGGAACAGGAGAATCGACGTTTTGGGCATAAGCCCTTATTCAGGAATGAGGAACATTCCTCATTCCTGAAGAAGGGCTTATGCCCGAAACGTCGATTCTCCTGTTCCTTGGATGCTGCCAGACCTGTAATGAGTATGAGGTCATCGGGTCTCAGAGATATACAGCATGGAAACAGACCCTTCAGTCCAACTCCTCCATGCTGACCAGATATCCGAAATTAATCAACTCCCTTTTGTCAGCATTTGACCCAGATCCCTCTGAACCCTTTCAAGTTTCACAACATCCTTCCTACAGCAGGGAGACCAGAACTGAACGCAATATTCCAAAAGCGACCAAACCAATGTCCTGTACAACTACAACATGACCTCCAACTCCTATACTGAAGTGAACTGTTAATCTGCGACAGCCCATTTTGCTCTCTGTGATAATTGAGGAATCACAGCTGAAAAGGAAAATAGTTACTTGTTGGACACCAAAACAGAGCCACTACTTGTTTTGTATATGGGCTAGTCCCAGCCTGGGGCAGACAGTTCTGCAGACCCATCCCTGAGTCTGCTTTGTAAAGGGCTCCGTTGATGCATTCCAACTGTATCACCCAATGCCTGTCACTGGCCAGAGGGTGGGGCCTGAACTGGTGGCTGGTCGCTTGCTGTTTTGAGTCAGAGCGTGGAGATGGGCAAGTTTGTACTTTTTCTCTGTTGCACAGACTCATGTATACAACACTGAGAGGTCACATGATAGAGAACTCATCGTGTCTTTTTGAACACTTATGTATCCGTGGGTCTATCACTTAAACAGATCTCTGCTTGCAACTCGCAGCGTCCCGGGGAATGGAGCAGACCAGGATTAATCTTTGTGCATTTAGGGAAGAGATAGAATCCACACAAGTGTGGAAACAGGCCATTGGGCCCAACAGATCCACACCAACCTTCCCAAAGGGCATCCCACCCACACCCATCCTTGACCCTATCCCAGCCCTCCTCATGGATAATGCACCTAGCCTGCACGTGGGCCATTCCACCCTAACCTGCACATCCCAGGACACTATGGGGCATGTTACTGTGGCCAATCCACACTGCACTGCACATCTTTGGATGGTGGGAGGAAACCAGAGCACCCAGAGGAAACCCACGCAGACACTCGGACAATGTGGAAACTCCACACAGACACAGGGAGAATGTGCAAACAACACACGGAAACGGGGAGAATGTGCAAACCTCACACAGACACGGGGAAAATGTGCAAACTCAACAGACATGGGGAGAATGTGCAAACTCCACACAGACACGGGGAGAATATGCAAACTCCACAAAGACACGGGGAAAATGTGCAAACTCAACAGACATGGGGAGAATGTGCAAACTCCACAGAGACGCGGGGAGAATATGCAAACTTAACACAGACACGGGGAGAATGTGGAAACTCCACACAGACACGGGGAAAATCTGCAAACTCAACACAGACACGGGGAGAATGGGCAAACTCAACACAGACACGGGGAGAATGTGCAAACTCCACACAGACACTGGGAGAGTGTGCAAACTCAACACAGAGATGGGGAGAATGTGCAAACACCACACAGACAGAGGGAGAATGTGCAAACTCCACGCAGACACAGGGAGAATGTGCAAACTCCACACAGACACATGGAGAATCTGCAAACTCCACAGGGACACGGGGAGAATGTGCAAACCCCACACAGACACGGGGAGAATGTGCATACACCACACGGACATGAAGAGAATGTGCAAACTCCACACAGACACGGGGAGAATGTGCAAAGTCCACATAGACACAGGGAAAATGTGCAAACTCAACACAGACACGGGGAGAATGTGCAAACTCCACACAGACACGGGGAGATTGTGTAAACTCAACACAGACATGGGGAGAATGTGCAAACTCCGCACAGACACGGGGAGAATATGAAAACGTAACACAGACAAGGCGAGAATGTGCAAACTCCACACAGACACGGGGAGAATGTGCAAACTCAACACAGACCCGGGGAGAATGGATAAACTCCACGCAGACACGGGGAGAATGTGCAAATACCACGCAGACACGGGGAGAATGTGCAAACTCCACACAGACACGGGGAGAATATACAAACTCCACACAGACACGGGGAGAATGTGCAAACACCACACAGACACGGGGAGAATGTGCAAACTCCACACAGACACAGCGAGAATGTGCAAACTCCACACACACACGGGTAGAGTGTGCAAACTCCACACAGACACGGGGAGAATGTGCAAACTCCACACAGACACGGGGAGAATGTGCAAAATCCACACAGACAGGGGGCGAATGTATAAACTCCACGCAGACACGGGGAGAATGTGCAAACTCCACACAGACACGGGGAGAATGTCCAAAATCCACACAGACACGGGTATAATGTGCAAACACAACACAGACACAGGGAGAATGTGCAAACTCCACACACACACACGGGGAGAATGTGCAAACTCCACACGGACACGGGGAGAATGTGCAAACCCCACACAGACTCGGGGAGAATGTGCAAACTCCACACGGACACGGGGAGAATGTGCAAACCCCACACAGACTCGGAGAGAATGTGCAAACACCACACAGAAATGGGGAGAATGCGCAAACTCCACACAGACACGGGGAGAATGTGCAAACACCACACAGAAACGAGTAGAATGCGCAAACTCAACACAGACATGGGGAGAATGTGCAAACTCCACACAGACACGGGGAGAATGTGCAAACCCCACACAGAAACGAGTAGAATGCGCAAACTCAACACAGACATGGGGAGAATGTGCAAACACCACACGGACACGGGGAGAATGTGCAAACTCCACACGGACACGGGGAGAATGTGCAAACCCCACACAGACTCGGAGAGAATGTGCAAACACCACACAGAAATGGGGAGAATGCGCAAACTCCACAAAGACATGGGGAGAATGTGCAAACAGCACGCAGACATGGGGAGAATGTGCAAACACCGCACAGACACGGGGAGAATGTGTAAACTCCACACAGACACGGGGAGAATGTGCAAACTCCACACAGACACGGGGTGAATGTTCAAACTCCACACAAAGACAGGGAGAATGTGCAAACACCACGCAGACACAGGGAGAATGTGCAAACTCCACTCGGACACGGGAAGAATATGCAAACTAAACACAGACACGGGGAGAATGTGCAAACTCCACACAGATACGGGGAGAATGTGCAAAACAAGATAGACACGGGGAGAATGTGCAAACCCCACACAGACACGAGGAGAAAGTGCAAACTCCACACAGACACGGGGAGAATGTGCAAACCCCACACAGACACGAGGAGAAAGTGCAAACTCCACACAGACGCGGGGAGAATGTGCAAAATCCACGCAGACTTGGGGAGAATGTGCAAACTCCCCACAGACACGGGGAGTGTGTGCAAACTCCACACAGACACGGGGAGAATGTGCAAAATCCACGCAGACATGGGGAGAATGTGCAAACTCCCCACAGACACGGGGAGTGTGTGCAAACTCCACACAGACACGGGGAGAATGTGCAAAGCCCACATAGATACAGGGGAAATGTGCAAACTCAACACAGACACGGGGAGAATGTGCAAACTCCACACAGACACGGGGAGATTGTGCAAACTCAACACAGACTCGGGGACAATGTGCAAACTCCGCACAGACACGGGGAGAATATGCGAACGTAACACAGACAAGGCGAGATTGTGCAAACTGCACACAGACACGGGGAGAATGTGCAAACTCAACTCAGACACGGGGAGAATGTGCAAACTCCACACAGACAGGGGGCGAATGTATAAACTCCACGCAGACACGGGGAGAATGTTCAAATACCACGCAGACACGGGGAGAATGTGCAAACTCCACACAGACACGGGGAGAATGTGCAAACTCCACAAAGACACGGGGAAAATGTGCAAACTTGACAGACATGGGGAGAATGTGCAAACTCCACAGAGACGCAGGGAGAATATGCAAACTTAACACAGACACGTGGAGAATGTGGAAACTCCACACAGACACGGGGAAAATGTGCAAACTCAACACAGACATGGGGAGAATGGGCAAACTCAACACAGACACGGGGAGAATGTGCAAACTCCATACAGACACTGGGAGAGTGTGCAAACTCAACACAGATACGGGGAGAATGTGCAAACACCACACAGACAGAGGGAGAATGTGCAAACTCCACGCAGACACAGGGAGAATGTGCAAACTCCACACAGACACATGGAGAATCTGCAAACTCCACAGGGACACGGGGAGAATGTGCAAACCCCACACAGACACGGGGAGAATGTGCATACACCACACGGACACGAAGAGAATGTGCAAACTCCACACAGACACGGGGAGAATGTGCAAACTCAACACAGACACGGGGAGAATGTGCAAACTCCACACAGACACGGGGAGATTGTGTAAACTCAACACAGACATGGGGAGAATGTGCAAACTCCGCACAGACACGGGGAGAATATGAAAACGTAACACAGACAAGGCGAGAATGTGCAAACTCCACACAGACACGGGGAGAATGTGCAAACTCAACACAGACCCAGGGAGAATGTATAAACTCCACGCAGACACGGGGAGAATGTGCAAATACCACACAGACACGGGGAGAATGTGCAAACTCCACACAGACACGGGGAGAATGTGCAAACTCCACACACACGGGGAGAATGTGCAAACTCCACACGGACATGGGGAGAATGTGCACACACCACACAGAAACGGGGAGAATACGCAAACTCAACACAGACACGGGGAGAATGTGCAAACTCCACACAGACACGGGGAGAATGTGCAAACACCACACGGACACGGGGAGAATGTGCAAACTCCACACGGACACGGGGAGAATGTGCAAACCCCACACAGACTTGGGGAGAATGTGCAAACGCCACACAGAAACGGGGAGAATACGCAAACTCCACACAGACACGGGGAGAATGTGCAAACTCCACACGGACACGGGGAGAATGTGAAAACACCACACAGACTCGGGGAAAATGTGCAAACGCCACACAGAAACGGGGAGAATGTGAAAACTCAACACAGACACTGGGAGAGTGTGCAAACTCAACACAGACACGGGGAGAATGTGCAAACTCCATACAGACACAGGGAGAATGTGCAAACTCCACTCGGACACGGGAAGAATGTGCAAACTCCACACAGGCACGGGGAGAATATGCAAACTAAACACAGACACGGGGAGAATGTGCAAACTCCACACAGACACTGGGAGAATGTGCAAACTCAACACAGATACGGGGAGAATGTGCAAACACCACACAGTCAGAGGGAGAATGTGAAAACTCCACGCAGACACGGGGAGAATGTGCAAACTCCACACAGGCATAGGGAGAATCTGCAAACTCCACAGGGACACGGGGAGAATGTGCAAACTCCACACAGACACGGGGAGAATGTGCATACACCACACGGACACGAAGAGAATGTACAAACTCCACACAGACACGGGGAGAATGTGCTAAGTCCACATAGACACAGGGAAAATGTGCAAACTCAACACAGACACGGGGAGATGTGCAAACTCCACACGGACACGGGAGAATGTGCAAACACCACACAGACACGGGGAGAATACGCAAACTCAACACAGACACGGGGAGAATGTGCAAACTCCACACAGACACGGGGAGAATGTGCAAACACCACACGGACATGGGGAGTATGTGCAAACTCCACACGGACACGGGGAGAATGTGCAAACCCCACACAGACTCGGGGAGAATATGCAAACGCCACACAGAAACGGGTAGAATGCGTAAACTCAACACAGACACGGGGAGAATGTGCAAACTGCACACAGACACGGGGAGAATGTTCAAATTCCACACAAAGACAGGGAGAATGTGCAAACACCACACAGACTCGGGGAGAATGTGCAAACGCCACACAGAAATGGGGAGAATGCGCAAACTCAAAACAGACACGGGGAGAATGTGCAAACTCCATACTGACACAGGGAGAATGTGCAAACTCCACTCGGACACGGGAAGAATGTGCAAGCCCCACACAGACTCGGGGAGAATGTGCAAACTCCACACAGATACGGGGAGAATGTGAAAACTCAACACAGACACTGGGAGAGTGTGCAAACTCAACTCGGACACGGGAAGAATGTGCAAACTCCACACAGGCACGGGGAGAATATGCAAACTAAACACAGACACGGGGAGAATGTGCAAACTCCACACAGACACTGGGAGAGTGTGCAAACACCACACAGACAGAGGGAGAATGTGCAAACTCCACGCAGACACGGGGAGAATGTGCAAACTCCACACAGACACGGGGAGATTGTGCAAACTCAATACAGACATGGGGAGAATGTGCAAACACCACACAGTCAGAGGGAGAATGTGCAAACTCCACGCAGACACGGGGAGAATGTGCAAACTCCACACAGGCATAGGGAGAATCTGCAAACTCCACAGGGACACGGGGAGAATGTGCAAACTCCACACAGACACGGGGAGAATGTGCATACACCACACGGACACGAAGAGAATGTACAAACTCCACACAGACACGGGGAGAATGTGCTAAGTCCACATAGACACAGGGAAAATGTGCAAACTCAACACAGACACGGGGAGATGTGCAAACTCCACACGGACACGGGGAGAATGTGCAAACACCACACAGACACGGGGAGAATACGCAAACTCAACACAGACATGGGGAGAATGTGCAAACTCCACACAGACACGGGGAGAATGTGCAAACACCACACGGACATGGGGAGTATGTGCAAACTCCACACGGACACGGGGAGAATGTGCAAACCCCACACAGACTCGGGGAGAATATGCAAACGCCACACAGAAACGGGTAGAATGCGTAAACTCAACACAGACACGGGGAGAATGTGCAAACTGCACACAGACACGGGGAGAATGTTCAAACTCCACACAAAGACAGGGAGAATGTGCAAACACCACACAGACTCGGGGAGAATGTGCAAACGCCACACAGAAATGGGGAGAATGCGCAAACTCAAAACAGACACGGGGAGAATGTGCAAACTCCACACAGATACGGGGAGAATGTGAAAACTCAACACAGACACTGGGAGAGTGTGCAAACTCAACTCGGACACGGGAAGAATGTGCAAACTCCACACAGGCACGGGGAGAATATGCAAACTAAACACAGACACGGGGAGAATGTGCAAACTCCACACAGACACTGGGAGAGTGTGCAAACACCACACAGACAGAGGGAGAATGTGCAAACTCCACGCAGACACGGGGAGAATGTGCAAACTCCACACAGACAAAGGGAGAATCTGCAAACTCCACAGGGACACGGGGAGAATGTGCAAACCCCACACAGACACGGGGAGAATGTGCATACCCCACACGGACACGAAGAGAATGTGCAAACTCAACACTGACACGGGGAGAATGTGCAAAGTCCAGATAGACACAGGGAAAATGTGCAAACTCAACACAGACACGGGGAGAATGTGCAAACTCCACACAGACACGGGGAGATTGTGCAAACTCAACACAGACATGGGGAGAATGTGCAAACTCCACACAGACACGGGGAGAATGTGCAAACTCCACACAGACACGGGGAGAATGTCCAAAATCCACACAGACATAGGGAGAATGTGCAAAGTCAACATAGACACAGGGAAAATGTGCAAACTCAACACAGACACGGGGAGAATGTGCAAACTCCATACAGACACGGGGAGAATGTGCAAACTCCACACAGACACGGGGAGTATGTGCAAACTCCATACAGACAGAGGGAGAATGTCCAAACTCCACACACACACACGGGGAGAATGTGCAAACTCCACACGGACACAGGGAGAATGTGCAAACCCCACACAGACTCGGGGAGAATGTGCAAACACCACACAGAAACGGGGAGAATGCGCAAACTCAACACAGACACGGGGAGAATGTGCAAACTCCACACAGACATGGGGAGAATGTGCAAACACCACACGGACACGGTGAGAATGTGCAAACGCAACACACACGCGGGGAGAATGTGCAGACAACACACAAAGACAGGGAGAATGTGCTAACACCACGCAGACATGGGGAGAATGTGCAAACACCGCACGGACACGGGGAGAATGTGTAAACTCCACACAGACACGGGGAGAATATGCAAACTGCACACAGACACGGGGAGAATGTTCAAACTCCAAACAAAGACAGGGAGAATGTGCAAACACCACGCAGACAAGGGGAGAATGTGCAAACACCGCACGGACATGGGGAGAAATTGCAAACTCAAAACAGACACGGGGAGAATGTGCAAACTCCACACAGACACAGGGAGAATGTGCAAACTCCACTCGGACACGGGAAGAATATGCAAACTAAACACAGACACGGGGAGAATGTGCAAACTCCACAGAGATACGGGGAGAATGTGCAAAACAAGATAGACACGGGGAGAATGTGCAAACCCCACACAGACACGAGGAGAAAGTGCAAACTCCACACAGACACGGGGAGAATGTGCAAACCCCACACAGACACGAGGAGAAAGTGCAAACTCCACACAGACGCGGGGAGAATGTGCAAAATCCACGCAGACATGGGGAGAAAGTGCAAACTCCGCACAGACACGGGGAGTGTGTGCAAACTCCACACAGGCACGGGGAGAATGTGCAAACTCCACACAGATATGGGGTCAAAGTGCAAACTCCTCACAGACATGGGGAGTGCGTGCAAACTCCACATAGGCACGGGGAGAATGTGCAAACTCCCCACAGACACGGGGAGTGTGTGCAAACTCCACACAGGCACGGGGAGAATGTGCAAACTCCACACAGACATGGGGTGAAAGTGCAAACTCCCCACAGACACGGGGAGAGTCTGCAAACTCCACACAGGCACGGGGAGAATGTGCAAACCCCACACAGACACGAGGAGAAAGTGCAAACTCCACACAGACGCGGGGAGAATGTGCAAAATCCACGCAGACATGGGGAGAATGTGCAAACTCCCCACAGACACGGGGAGTGTGTGCAAACTCGACACAGACACGGGGAGAATGTGCAAACTCCACGCAGACATGGGGAGAATGTGCAAACTCCCCACAGACACGGGGAGTGTGTGCAAACTCCACACAGACACGGGGAGAATGTGCAAAGCCCACATAGATACAGGGGAAATGTGCAAACTCAACACAGACACGGGGAGAATGTGCAAACTACACAGAGACACGGGGAGATTGTGCAAACTCAACACAGACTCGGGGAGAATAAGCAAACTCCACACAGACACGGGGAGAATGTGCAAACTCCACACAGGCACGGGGAGAATGTCCAAAATTCACACAGACACGGGGAGAATGTGCAAACACCACACAGACACGGGGAGTATGTGCAAACTCCACACAGACACAGGGAGAATGTGCAAACTCCACACACACACACGGGGAGAATGTGCAAACTCCACACGGACACAGGGAGAATGTGCAAACCCCACACAGACTCGGGGAGAATGTGCAAACACCACACAGAAACGGGGAGAATGCGCAAACTCAACACAGACACGGGGAGAATGTGCAAACTCCACACAGACATGGGGAGAATGTGCAAACACCACACGGACACGGGGAGAATGTGCAAACTCAACACTCACGCGGGGAGAATGTGCAGACACCACACAAAGACAGGGAGAATGTGCTAACACCACGCAGACATGGGGAGAATGTGCAAACACCGCACGGACACGGGGAGAATGTGTAAACTCCACACAGACACGGGGAGAATGTGCAAACTGCACACAGACACGGGGAGAATGTTCAAACTCCAAACAAAGACAGGGAGAATGTGCAAACACCGCACGGACATGGGGAGAAATTGCAAACTCAAAACAGACACGGGGAGAATGTGCAAACTCCACACAGACACAGGGAGAATGTGCAAACTCCACTCGGACACGGGAAGAATATGCAAACTAAACACAGACACGGGGAGAATGTGCAAACTCCACAGAGATACGGGGAGAATGTGCAAAACAAGATAGACACGGGGAGAATGTGCAAACCCCACACAGACACGAGGAGAAAGTGCAAACTCCACACAGACACGGGGAGAATGTGCAAACCCCACACAGACACGAGGAGAAAGTGCAAACTCCACACAGACGCGGGGAGAATGTGCAAAATCCACGCAGACATGGGGAGAAAGTGCAAACTCCGCACAGACACGGGGAGTGTGTGCAAACTCCACACAGGCACGGGGAGAATGTGCAAACTCCACACAGATATGGGGTCAAAGTGCAAACTCCTCACAGACATGGGGAGTGCGTGCAAACTCCACATAGGCACGGGGAGAATGTGCAAACTCCCCACAGACACGGGGAGTGTGTGCAAACTCCACACAGGCACGGGGAGAATGTGCAAACTCCACACAGACATGGGGTGAAAGTGCAAACTCCCCACAGACACGGGGAGAGTCTGCAAACTCCACACAGGCACGGGGAGAATGTGCAAACCCCACACAGACACGAGGAGAAAGTGCAAACTCCACACAGACGCGGGGAGAATGTGCAAAATCCACGCAGACATGGGGAGAATGTGCAAACTCCCCACAGACACGGGGAGTGTGTGCAAACTCGACACAGACACGGGGAGAATGTGCAAACTCCACGCAGACATGGGGAGAATGTGCAAACTCCCCACAGACACGGGGAGTGTGTGCAAACTCCACACAGACACGGGGAGAATGTGCAAAGCCCACATCGATTCAGGGGAAATGTGCAAACTCAACACAGACACGGGGAGAATGTGCAAACTACACAGAGACACGGGGAGATTGTGCAAACTCAACACAGACTCGGGGAGAATATGCAAACTCCACACAGACACGGGGAGAATGTCCAAAATTCACACAGACACGGGGAGAATGTGCAAACACCACACAGACACGGGGAGTATGTGCAAACTTCACACAGACACAGGGAGAATGTGCAAACTCCACACACACACACGGGGAGAATGTGCAAACTCCACACGGACACAGGGAGAATGTGCAAACCCCACACAGACTCGGGGAGAATGTGCAAACACCACACAGAAACGGGGAGAATGCGCAAACTCAACACAGACACGGGGAGAATGTGCAAACTCCACACAGACATGGGGAGAATGTGCAAACACCACACGGACACGGGGAGAATGTGCAAACTCAACACACACGCGGGGAGAATGTGCAGACACCACACAAAGACAGGGAGAATGTGCTAACACCACGCAGACATGGGGAGAATGTGCAAACACCGCACGGACACGGGGAGAATGTGTAAACTCCACACAGACACGGGGAGAATGTGCAAACTGCACACAGACACGGGGAGAATGTTCAAACTCCAAACAAAGACAGGGAGAATGTGCAAACACCACGCAGACATGGGGAGAATGTGCAAACACCGCACGGACATGGGGAGAAATTGCAAACTCAAAACAGACATGGGGAGAATGTGCAAACTCCACACAGACACAGGGAGAATGTGCAAACTCCACTCGGACACGGGAAGAATATGCAAACTAAACACAGACACGGGGAGAATGTGCAAACTCCACAGAGATACGGGGAGAATGTGCAAAACAAGATAGATACGGGGAGAATGTGCAAACCCAACACAGACACGAGGAGAAAGTGCAAACTCCACACAGACACGGGGAGAATGTGCAAACCCCACACAGACACGAGGAGAAATTGCAAACTCCACACAGACGCGGGGAGAATGTGCAAACTCCACACAGACACGGGGAGAATGTGAAAACTCAACACAGACACTGGGAGAGTGTGCAAACTCAACACAGACACGGGGAGAATGTGCAAACTCCATACAGACACAGGGAGAATGTGCAAACTCCACTCGGACACGGGAAGAATGTGCAAACTCCACACAGGCACGGGGAGAATATGCAAACTAAACACAGACACGGGGAGAATGTGCAAACTCCACACAGACACTGGGAGAGTGTGCAAACTCAACACAGATACGGGGAGAATGTGCAAACACCACACAGACAGAGGGAGAATGTGCAAACTCCACGCAGACACGGGGAGAATGTGCAAACTCCACACAGACATAGGGAGAATCTGCAAACTCCACAGGGACACGGGGAGAATGCGCAAACCCCACACAGACACGGGGAGAATGTGCATACAACACACGGACACGAAGAGAATGTGCAAACTCCACACAGACACGGGGAGAATGTGCAAAGTCCACATAGACACAGGGAAAATGTGCAAACTCAACACAGACACGGGGAGATGTGCAAACTGCTCACAGACACGGGGAGATTGGGCAAACTCCACACACACACGGGGAGAATGTGCAAACTCCACACGGACACGGGGAGAATGTGCAAACACCACACAGAAACAGGGAGAATACGCAAACTCAACACAGACACGGGGAGAATGTGCAAACTCCACACAGACTCGGGGAGAATGTGCAAACACCACACGGACACGGGGAGAATGTGCAAACTCCACACGGACACGGGGAGAATGTGCAAACTCCAAACGGACACGGGGAGAATGTGCAAACCCCACACAGACTCGGGGAGAATGTGCAAACGCCACACAGAAACGGGGAGAATGAGCAAACTCAACACAGACACGGCGAGAATGTTCAAACTCCACACAGACACGGGGAGAATGTTCAAACTCCACACAAAGACAGGGAGAATGTGCAAACACCACACAGACTCGGGGAGAATGTACAAACGCCACACAGAAATGGGGAGAATGCGCAAACTCAAAACTGACATGGGGAGAATGTGCAAACTCCATACAGACACAGGGAGAATGTGCAAACTCCACTCGGACACGGGAAGAATGTGCAAGCCCCACACAGACTCGGGGAGAATGTGCAAACGCCACACAGAAATGGGGAGAATGCGCAAACTCAACACAGACACGGGGAGAATGTGCAAACTCCATACAGACACAGGGAGAATGTACAAACTCCACTCGGACACGGGAAGAATGTGCAAACTCCACACTGGGACGGGGAGAATATGCAAACTTAACACAGACACGGGGAGAATGTGCAAACTTAACACAGACACTGGGAGAGTGTGCAAACTCAGCACAGATACGGGGAGAATGTGCAAACACCACACAGACAGATGGAGAATGTGCATACTCCATGCAGACACGGGGAGAATGTGCAAACTCCACACAGACATAGGGAGAATCTGCAAACTCCACAGGGACACGGGGAGAATGTGCAAACCCCACACAGACACGGGGAGAATGTGCATACACCACACGGACACAAAGAGAATGTGCAAACTCCACACAGACACGGGGAGAATGTGCAAAGTCCACATAGACATAGGGAAAATGTGCAAACTCAACACAGACACGGGGAGAATGTGCAAACTCCCCACAGACACGGGGAGATTGTGCAAACTCAACACAGACATGGGGAGAATGTGCAAACTCCGCACAGACACGGGGAGAATTGGAAAACGTAACACAGACAAGGCGAGAATGTGCAAACTCCACACAGCCACGGGGAGAATGTGCAAACTCAACACAGACACGGGGAGAATGTCTAAACTCCACGCAGACACGGGGAGAATGTGCAAATACCACGCAGACACGGGGAGAATGTGCAAACTCCACACAGACACGGGTAGAGTGTGCAAACTCCACGCAGACATGGGGAGAATGTGCAAACTCCACAAAGACACGGGGAGAATGTGCAAAATCCACACAGACACGGGGAGAATGTGCAAACACCACACAGACACGGGGAGAATGTGCAAACTCCACAAAGACGCAGGGAGAATGTGCAAACTCCACACACACACACGGGGAGAATGGGCAAACGCCACACGGACACGGCGAGAATGTGCACACCCCACACAGACGCGGGGAGAATGTGCAAACACCACACAGAAACGGGGAGAATACGCAAACTCCACACAGACACGGGGAGAATGTGCAAAGTCCACATAGACACAGGGAAAATGTGCAAACTCAACGCAGACACGGGGAGATGTGCAAACTGCTCACAGACACGGGGAGATTGGGCAAACTCCACACACACACGGGGAGAATGTGCAAACTCCACACGGACACGGGGAGAATGTGCAAACACCACACAGAAACAGGGAGAATACGCAAACTCAACACAGACACGGGGAGAATGTGCAAACTCCACACAGACTCGGGGAGAATGTGGAAACACCACACGGACACAAGGACAATGTGCAAACTCCACTCGGACACGGGAAGAATGTGCAAGCCCCACACAGACTCGGGGAGAATGTGCACACTCCACACAGATACGGGGAGAATGTGAAAACTCCATACAGACACAAGGAGAATGTGCAAACTCCACTCGGACACGGGAAGAATGTGCAAGCCCCACACAGACTCGGGGAGAATGTGCAAACTCAACACAGACACTGGGAGAGTGTGCAAACTCAACACAGACACGGGGAGAATGTGCAAACTCCATACAGACACAGGGAGAATCTGCAAACTCCACAGGGACACGGGGAGAATGTGCAAATCCCACACAGACACGGGGAGAATGTGCATACCCCACAGGGACACAAAGAGAATGTGCAAACTCCACACAGACACGGGGAGAATGTGCAAAGTCCACACAGACATAGGGAAAATGTGCAAACTCAACACAGACACGGGGAGAATGTGCAAACTCCCCACAGACACGGGGAGATTGTGCAAACTCAACACAGACATGGGGAGAATGTGCAAACTCCGCACAGACACGGGGAGAATTGGAAAAAGTAACACAGACCAGGCGAGAATGTGCAAACTCCACACAGCCACGGGGAGAATGTGCAAACTCAACACAGACACGGGGAGAATGTATAAACTCCACGCAGACACGGGGAGAATGTGCAAATACCACGCAGACACGGGGAGAATGTGCAAACTCCACACAGACACGGGTAGAGTGTGCAAACTCCACGCAGACATGGGGAGAATGTGCAAACTCCTCAAAGACACGGGGAGAATGTGCAAAATCCACACAGACACGGGGAGAATATGCAAACACCACACAGACACGGGGAGAATGTGCAAACTCCACAAAGACGCAGGGAGAATGTGCAAACTCCACACACACACACGGGGAGAATGGGCAAACGCCACACGGACACGGCGAGAATGTGCAAACACCACACAGAAACGGGGAGAATACGCAAACTCAACACAGACACGGGGAGAATGTGCAAACTCCACACAGACACGGGGAGAATGTGCAAACACCACATGGACACAGGGAGAATGTGCAAACTCCACACGGACACGGGGAGAATGTACAAACCCCACACAGACTCGGGGAGAATGTGCAAACGCCTCACAGAAACGGGGAGAATGCGCAAACTCAACACAGACACGGGGAGAATGTGCAAACTCCACACAGACACGGGGAGAATGTGCAAACACCACATGGACACAGGGAGAATGTGCAAACTCCACACGGACACGGGGAGAATGTACAAACCCCACACAGACTCGGGGAGAATGTGCAAACGCCTCACAGAAACGGGGAGAATGCGCAAACTCAACACAGACACGGGGAGAATGTGCAAACTGCACACAGACACGAGGAGAATGTTCAAACTCCACACAAAGACAGGGAGAATGTGCAAACACCACACAGACTCGGGGAAAATGTGCAAACGCCACACAGAAACGGGGAGAATGCGCAAACTCAAAACAGACACGGGGAGAATGTGCAAACTCCACACAGACACGGGGAGAATGTGCAAACTCCATACAGACACAGGGAGAATGTGCAAACTCCACTCGGACACGGAAAGAATGTGCAAGCCCCACACAGACTCGGGGAGAATGTGCAAACTCCACACAGATACGGGGTGAATGTGAAAACTCAACACAGACACTGGGAGAGTGTGCAAACTCAACACAGACACGGGGAGAATGTGCAAACTCCATACAGACACAGGGAGAATGTGCAAACTCCAAACGGACACGGGGAGAATGTGCAAAGTCCACATAGACACAGGGAAAATGTGCAAACTCAACACAGACACGGGGAGATGTGCAAACTGCTCACAGACACGGGGTGATTGGGCAAACTCCACACAGAAACGGGGAGAATACGCAAACTCAACACAGACACGGGGAGAATGTGCAAACTCCACACAGACACGGGGAGAATGTGCAAACACCACATGGACACGGGGAGAATGTGCAAAGTCCACATAGACACAGGGAGAATGTGCACACCCCACACAGACGCGGGGAGAATGTGCAAACTCCACACGGACACGGGGAGAATGTGCAAACACCACACAGAAACGGGGAGAATACGCAAACTCAACACAGACACGGGGAGAATGTGCAAACTCCACACAGACACGGGGAGAATGTGCAAACACCACATGGACACGGGGAGAATGTGCAAACTCCACACGGACACGGGGAGAATGTACAAACCCCACACAGACTCGGGGAGAATGTGCAAACGCCTCACAGAAACGGGGAGAATGCGCAAACTCAACACAGACACGGGGAGAATGTGCAAACTGCACACAGACACGAGGAGAATGTTCAAACTCCACACAAAGACAGGGAGAATGTGCAAACACCACACAGACTCGGGGAAAATGTGCAAACGCCACACAGAAACGGGGAGAATGCGCAAACTCAAAACAGACACGGGGAGAATGTGCAAACTCCACACAGACACGGGGAGAATGTGCAAACTCCATACAGACACAGGGAGAATGTGCAAACTCCACTCGGACATGGGAAGAATGTGCAAGCCCCACACAGACTCGGGGAGAATGTGCAAACTCCACACAGATACGGGGAGAATGTGAAAACTCAACACAGACACTGGGAGAGTGTGCAAACTCAACACAGACACGGGGAGAATGTGCAAACTCCATACAGACACAGGGAGAATCTGCAAACTCCACAGGGACACGGGGAGAATGTGCAAACCCCACACAGACACGGGGAGAATGTGCATACACCACACGGACACAAAGAGAATGTGCAAACTCCACACAGACACGGGGAGAATGTGCAAAGTCCACACAGACAGAGGGAAAATGTGCAAACTCAACACAGACACGGGGAGAATGTGCAAACTCCCCACAGACACGGGGAGATTGTGCAAACTCAACACAGACATGGGGAGAATGTGCAAACTCCGCACAGACACGGGGAGAATTGGAAAACGTAACACAGACAAGGCGAGAATGTGCAAACTCCACACAGCCACGGGGAGAATGTGCAAACTCAACACAGACACGGGGAGAATGTATAAACTCCACGCAGACACGGGGAGAATGTGCAAATACCACGCAGACACGGGGAGAATGTGCAAACTCCACACAGACACGGGTAGAGTGTACAAACTCCACGCAGACATGGGGAGAATGTGCAAACTCCTCAAAGACACGGGGAGAATGTGCAAAATCCACACAGACACGGGGAGAATATGCAAACACCACACAGACACGGGCAGAATGTGCAAACTCCACAAAGACGCAGGGAGAATGTGCAAACTCCACACACACACACGGGGAGAATGTGCAAACTCCACACGGACACGGGGAGAATGTGCAAACACCACACAGAAACGGGGAGAATACGCAAACTCAACACAGACACGGGGAGAATGTGCAAACTCCACACAGACACGGGGAGAATGTGCAAACACCACATGGACACGGGGAGAATGTGCAAACTCCACACGGACACGGGGAGAATGTACAAACCCCACACAGACTCGGGGAGAATGTGCAAACGCCTCACAGAAATGGGGAGAATGCGCAAACTCAACACAGACACGGGGAGAATGTGCAAACTGCACACAGACACGAGGAGAATGTTCAAACTCCACACAAAGACAGGGAGAATGTGCAAACACCACACAGACTCGGGGAAAATGTGCAAACGCCACACAGAAACGGGGAGAATGCGCAAACTCAAAACAGACACGGGGAGAATGTGCAAACTCCACACAGACACGGGGAGAATGTGCAAACTCCATACAGACACAGGGAGAATGTGCAAACTCCACTCGGACACGGGAAGAATGTGCAAGCCCCACACAGAATCGGGGAGAATGTGCAAACTCCACACAGATACGGGGAGAATGTGAAAACTCAACACAGACACTGGGAGAGTGTGCAAACTCAACACAGACACGGGGAGAATGTGCAAACTCCATACAGACACAGGGAGAATGTGCAAACTCCAAACGGACACGGGGAGAATGTGCAAAGTCCACATAGACACAGGGAAAATGTGCAAACTCAACACAGACACGGGGAGATGTGCAAACTGCTCACAGACACGGGGAGATTGGGCAAACTCCACACACACACGGGGAGAATGTGCAAACTCCACACGGACACGAAGAGAATGTGCAAACTCCACACAGACACGGGGAGAATGTGCAAAGTCCACATAGACACAGGGAAAATGTGCAAACTCAACGCAGACACGGGGAGATGTGCAAACTGCTCACAAACACGGGGAGATTGGGCAAACTCCACACACACACGGGGAGAATGTGCAAACTCCACACGGACACGGGGAGAATGTGCAAACACCACACAGAAACAGGGAGAATACGCAAACTCAACACAGACACGGGGAGAATGTGCAAACTCCACACAGACTCGGGGAGAATGTGCAAACACCACACGGACACGGGGAGAATGTGCAAACACCACACGGACACGGGGAGAATGTGCAAACTCCAAACGGACACGGGGAGAATGTGCAAACCCCACACAGACTCGGGGAGAATGTGCAAACGCCACACAGAAACGGGGAGAATGAGCAAACTCAACACAGACACGGCGAGAATGTTCAAACTCCACACAGACACGGGGAGAATGTTCAAACTCCACACAAAGACAGGGAGAATGTGCAAACACCACACAGACTCGGGGAGAATGTGCAAACGCCACACAGAAATGGGGAGAATGCGCAAACTCAAAACAGACACGGGGAGAATGTGCAAACTCCATACAGACACAGGGAGAATGTGCAAACTCCACTCGGACACGGGAAGAATGTGCAAGCCCCACACAGACTCGGGGAGAATGTGCAAACGCCACACAGAAATGGGGAGAATGCGCAAACTCAACACAGACACGGGGAGAATGTGCAAACTCCATACAGACACAGGGAGAATGTACAAACTCCACTCGGACACGGGAAGAATGTGCAAACTCCACACTGGGACGGGGAGAATATGCAAACTTAACACAGACACGGGGAGAATGTGCAAACTTAACACAGACACTGGGAGAGTGTGCAAACTCAACACAGATACGGGGAGAATGTGCAAACACCACACAGACAGAGGGAGAATGTGCAAACTCCACGCAGACACGGGGAGAATGTGCAAACTCCACACAGACATAGGGAGAATCTGCAAACTCCACAGGGACACGGGGAGAATGTGCAAACCCCACACAGACACGGGGAGAATGTGCATACACCACACGGACACAAAGAGAATGTGCAAACTCCACACAGACACGGGGAGAATGTGCAAAGTCCACATAGACATAGGGAAAATGTGCAAACTCAACACAGACACGGGGAGAATGTGCAAACTCCCCACCGACACGGGGAGATTGTGCAAACTCAACACAGACATGGGGAGAATGTGCAAACTCCGCACAGACACGGGGAGAATTGGAAAACGTAACACAGACAAGGCGAGAATGTGCAAACTCCACACAGCCACGGGGAGAATGTGCAAACTCAACACAGGCACGGGGAGAATGTCTAAACTCCACGCAGACACGGGGAGAATGTGCAAATACCACGCAGACACGGGGAGAATGTGCAAACTCCACACAGACACGGGTAGAGTGTGCAAACTGCAGGCAGACATGGGGAGAATGTGCAAACTCCACAAAGACACGGGGCGAATGTGCAAAATCCACACAGACACGGGAGAATGTGCAAACACCACAAAGACACGGGGAGAATGTGCAAACTCCACAAAGACACAGGGAGAATGTGCAAACTCCACACACACACACGGGGAGAATGGGCAAACTCCACACGGACACAGCGAGAATGTGCACACTCCACACAGACGTGGGGAGAATGTGCAAACTCCACACAGACACGGGGAGAATGTGCAAACACCACATGGACACGGGGAGAATGTGCAAACTCCACACGGACACGGGGAGAATGTACAAACCGCACACAGACTCGGGGAGAATGTGCAAACGCCTCACAGAAACGGGGAGAATGCGCAAACTCAACACAGACACGGGGAGAATGTGCAAACTGCACACAGACACGAGGAGAATGTTCAAACTCCACACAAAGACAGGGAGAATGTGCAAACACCACACAGACTCGGGGAAAATGTGCAAACGCCACACAGAAACGGGGAGAATGCGCAAACTCAAAACAGACACGGGGAGAATGTGCAAACTCCACACAGACACGGGGAGAATGTGCAAACTCCATACAGACACAGGGAGAATGTGCAAACTCCACTCGGACACGGGAAGAATGTGCAAGCCCCACACAGACTCGGGGAGAATGTGCAAACTCCACACAGATATGGGGAGAATGTGAAAACTCAACACAGACACAGGGAGAGTGTGCAAACTCAACACAGACACGGGGAGAATGTGCAAACTCCATACAGACACAGGGAGAATGTGCAAACTCCAAACGGACACGGGGAGAATGTGCAAACGCCACACAGAAACGGGGAGAATGAGCAAACTCAACACAGACACGGGGAGAATGTGCAAACACCACACAGACACGGGGAGAATGTGCAAACTCCACAAAGACACAGGGAGAATGTGCAAACTCCACACACACACACGGGGAGAATGGGCAAACTCCACACGGACACGGCGAGAATGTGCACACCCCACACAGACGCGGGGAGAATGTGCAAACTCCACAAAGACACGGGGAGAATGTGCAAAATCCACACAGACACGGGGAGAATGTACAAACACCACACAGACACGGGGAGAATGTGCAAACTCCACAAAGACACAGGGAGAATGTGCAAACTCCACACACACACACGGGGAGAATGGGCAAACTCCACACGGACACGGCGAGAATGTGCACACCCCACACAGACGCGGTGAGAATGTGCAAACTCCACACGGACACGGGGAGAATGTGCAAACACCACACAGAAATGGGGAGAATACGCAAACTCAACACAGACACGGGGAGAATGTGCAAACTCCACACAGACACGGGGAGAATGTGCAAACACCACATGGACACGGGGAGAATGTGCAAACTCCACACGGACACGGGGAGAATGTACAAACCCCACACAGACTCGGGGAGAATGTGCAAACGCCTCACAGAAACGGGGAGAATGCGCAAACTCAACACAGACACGGGGAGAATGTGCAAACTGCACACAGACACGAGGAGAATGTTCAAACTCCACATAAAGACAGGGAGAATGTGCAAACACCACACAGACTCGGGGAAAATGTGCAAACGCCACACAGAAACGGGGAGAATGCGCAAACTCAAAACAGACACGGGGAGAATGTGCAAACTCCACACAGACACGGGGAGAATGTGCAAACTCCATACAGACACAGGGAGAATGTGCAAACTCCACTCGGACACGGGAAGAATGTGCAAGCCCCACAGAGACTCGGGGAGAATGTGCAAACTCCACACAGATACGGGGAGAATGTGAAAAGTCAACACAGACACTGGGAGAGTGTGCAAACTCAACACAGACACGGGGAGAATGTGCAAACTCCATACAGACACAGGGAGAATGTGCAAACTCCAAACGGACACGGGGAGAATGTGCAAAGTCCACATAGACACAGGGAAAATGTGCAAACTCAACACAGACACAGGGAGATGTGCAAACTGCTCACAGACATGGGGAGATTGGGCAAACTCCACACACACACGGGGAGAATGTGCAAACTCCACACGGACACGAAGAGAATGTGCAAATTCCACACAGACATGGGTAGAATGTGCAAAGTCCACATAGACACAGGGAAAATGTGCAAACTCAACACAGACACGGGGAGATGTGCAAACTGCTCACAGACACGGGGAGATTGGGCAAACTCCACACACACACGGGGAGAATGTGCAAACTCCACACGGACACGGGGAGAATGTGCAAACACCACACAGAAACAGGGAGAATACGCAAAATCAACACAGACACGGGGAGAATGTGCAAACTCCACACAGACTCGGGGAGAATGTGCAAACACCACACGGACACGGGGAGAATGTGCAAACTCCACACGGACACGGGGAGAATGTGCAAACTCCAAACGGACACGGGGAGAATGTGCAAACCCCACACAGACTCGGGGAGAATGTGCAAACGCCACACAGAAACGGGGAGAATGAGCAAACTCAACACAGACACGGCGAGAATGTTCAAACTCCACACAGACACGGGGAGAATGTTCAAACTCCACACAAAGACAGGGAGAATGTGCAAACACCACACAGACTCGGGGAGAATGTGCAAACGCCACACAGAAATGGGGAGAATGCGCAAACTCAAAACAGACATGGGGAGAATGTGCAAACTCCATACAGACACAGGGAGAATGTACAAACTCCACTCGGACACGGGAAGAATGTGCAAACTCCACACTGGGACGGGGAGAATATGCAAACTTAACACAGACACGGGGAGAATGTGCAAACTTAACACAGACACTGGGAGAGTGTGCAAACTCAACACAGATACGGGGAGAATGTGCAAACACCACACAGACAGAGGGAGAATGTGCAAACTCCACGCAGACACGGGGAGAATGTGCAAACTCCACACAGACATAGGGAGAATCTGCAAACTCCACAGGGACACGGGGAGAATGTGCAAACCCCACACAGACACGCGGAGAATGTGCATACACCACACGGACACAAAGAGAATGTGCAAACTCCACACAGACACGGGGAGAATGTGCAAAGTCCACATAGACATAGGGAAAATGAGCAAACTCAACACAGACACGGGGAGAATGTGCAAATTCCCCACAGACATGGGGAGATTGTGCAAACTCAACACAGACATGGGGAGAATGTGCAAACTCCGCACAGACACGGGGAGAATTGGAAAACGTAACACAGACAAGGCGAGAATGTGCAAACTCCACACAGCCACGGGGAGAATGTGCAAACTCAACACAGACACAGGGAGAATGTATAAACTCCACGCAGACACGGGGAGAATGTGCAAATACCACGCAGACACGGGGAGAATGTGCAAACTCCACACAGACACGGGTAGAGTGTGCAAACTCCACACGGACACGGGGAGAATGTGCAAACTCCACAAAGACACGGGGAGAATGTGCAAAATCCACACAGACACGGGGAGAATGTGCAAACACCACACAGACACGGGGAGAATGTGCAAACTCCACAAAGACACAGGGAGAATGTGCAAACTCCACACACACACACGGGGAGAATGGGCAAACTCCACACGGACACCGCGAGAATGTGCACACTCCACACAGACGCGGGGAGAATGTGCAAACTCCACACGGACACGGGGAGAATGTGCAAACACCACACAGAAACGGGGAGAATACGCAAACTCAACACAGACACGGGGAGAATGTGCAAACTCCACACAGACACGGGGAGAATGTGCAAACACCACATGGACACGGGGAGAATGTGCAAACTCCACACGGACACCGGGAGAATGTACAAACCCCACACAGACTCGGGGAGAATGTGCAAACGCCTCACAGAAACGGGGAGAATGCGCAAACTTAACACAGACACGGGGAGAATGTGCAAACTGCACACAGACACGAGGAGAATGTTCAAACTCCACACAAAGACAGGGAGAATGTGTAAACACCACACAGACTCGGGGAAAATGTGCAAACGCCACACAGAAACGGGGAGAATGCGCAAACTCAAAACAGACACGGGGAGAATGTGCAAACTCCACACAGACACGGGGAGAATGTGCAAACTCCATACAGACACAGGGAGAATGTGCAAACTCCACTCGGACACGGGAAGAATGTGCAAGCCCCACACAGACTCGGGGAGAATGTGCAAACTCCACACAGATATGGGGAGAATGTGAAAACTCAACACAGACACAGGGAGAGTGTGCAAACTCAACACAGACACGGGGAGAATGTGCAAAAAACATACAGACACAGGGAGAATGTGCAAACTCCAAACGGACACGGGGAGAATGTGCAAACGCCACACAGAAACGGGGAGAATGAGCAAACTCAACACAGACACGGGGAGAATGTGCAAACACCACACAGACACGGGGAGAATGTGCAAACTCCACAAAGACACAGGGAGAATGTGCAAACTCCACACACACACACGGGGAGAATGGGCAAACTCCACACGGACACGGCGAGAATGTGCACACCCCACACAGACGCGGGGAGAATGTGCAAACTCCACAAAGACACGGGGAGAATGTGCAAAATCCACACAGACACGGGGAGAATGTACAAACACCACACAGACACGGGGAGAATGTGCAAACTCCACAAAGACACAGGGAGAATGTGCAAACTCCACACACACACACGGGGAGAATGGGCAAACTCCACACGGACACGGCGAGAATGTGCACACCCCACACAGACGCAGGGAGAATGTGCAAACTCCACACGGACACGGGGAGAATGTGCAAACACCACACAGAAATGGGGAGAATACGCAAACTCAACACAGACACGGGGAGAATGTGCAAACTCCACACAGACACGGGGAGAATGTGCAAACACCACATGGACACGGGGAGAATGTGCAAACTCCACACGGACATGGGGAGAATGTACAAACCCCACACAGACTCGGGGAGAATGTGCAAACGCCTCACAGAAACGGGGAGAATGCGCAAACTCAACACAGACACGGGGAGAATGTGCAAACTGCACACAGACACGAGGAGAATGTTCAAACTCCACACAAAGACAGGGAGAATGTGCAAACACCACACAGACTCGGGGAAAATGTGCAAACGCCACACAGAAACTGGGAGAATGCGCAAACTCAAAACAGACACGGGGAGAATGTGCAAACTCCAGACAGACACGGGGAGAATGTGCAAACTCCATACAGACACAGGGAGAATGTGCAAACTCCACTCGGACACGGGAAGAATGTGCAAGCCCCACACAGACTCGGGGAGAATGTGCAAACTCCACACAGATACGGGGAGAATGTGAAAAGTCAACACAGACACTGGGAGAGTGTGCAAACTCAACACAGACACGGGGAGAATGTGCAAACTCCATACAGACACAGGGAGAATGTGTAAACTCCAAACGGACATCGGGAGAATGTGCAAACGCCACACAGAAACGGGGAGAATGAGCAAACTCAACACAGACACGGGGAGAATGTTCTAACTCCACACAGACACGGGGAGAATGTTCAAACTCCACACAAAGACAGGGAGAATGTGCAAACACCACACAGACTCGGGGAGAATGTGCAAACGCCACACAGAAATGGGTAGAATGTGCAAACTCAAAACAGACACGGGGTGAATGTGCAAACTCCATACAGACACAGGGAGAATGTGCAAAATCCACTCAGACACGGGAAGAATGTGCAAGCCCCACACAGACTCGGGGAGAATGTGCAAACGCCACACAGAAATGGGGAGAATGCGCAAACTCAACACAGACACGGGGAGAATGTGCAAACTCCATACAGACACAGGGAGAATGTACAAACTCCACTCGGACACGGGAAGAATGTGCAAACTCCACACTGGGACGGGGAGAATATGCAAACTTAACACAGACACGGGGAGAATGTGCAAACTTAACACAGACACTGGGAGAGTGTGCAAACTCAACACAGATACGGGGAGAATGTGCAAACACCACACAGACAGAGGGAGAATGTGCAAACTCCACGCAGACACGGGGAGAATGTGCAAACTCCACACAGACATAGGGAGAATCAGCAAACTCCACAGGGACACGGGGAGAATGTGCAAACCCCACGCAGACACGGGGATAATGTGCAAACTCCACACAGACACGGGGAGAATGTGCAAAGTCCACATAGACACAGGGAATATGTGCAAACTCAACACAGACACGGGGAGATTGTGCAAACTCAACACAGACATGGGGAGAATGTGCAAACTCCGCACAGACACGGGGAGAATATGAAAACGTAACACAGACAAGGCGAGAATGTGCAAACTCCACACAGACACGGGGAGAAAGTGCAAACTCAACACAGACAGGGGGAGAATGTGCAAACTCCACACAGACACGGGGAGAATGTGCAAATTCCACACAGACAGGGGGCGAATGTATAAACTCCACGCAGACACGGGTAGAATGTGCAAATACGACGCAGACACGGGGAGAATGTGCAAATTCCACACAGACACGGGGAGAATATACAAACTCCACACAGACACGTGGAGAATGTGCAAACTCCACAAAGACACGGGGAGAATGTGCAAATTCCACACAGAAATGGGGAGAATGTGCAAACACCACACAGACACGGGGAGAATGTGCAAACTCCACATACAAACGGGGAGAATGTGCAAACTCCACACGGACACGGGGAGAATGTGCAAACACCACACAGAAACGGGGAGAATACACAAACACAACACAGACACGGGGAGAATGTGCAAACTCCACACAGACACGGGGAGAATGTGCAAACACCACACGGACACGGGGAGAATGTGCAAACTCCACACGGACACGGGGAGAATGTGCAAACCCCACACAGACTCGGGGAGAATGTGCAAAAGCCACACAGAAACGGGGAGAATGTGCAAACTCAACACAGACACGGGGAGAATGTGCAAACTGCACACAGACACGGGGAGAATGTTCAAACTCGACACAAAGACAGGGAGAATGGGCAAACACCACGCAGACATGGGGAGAATGTGCAAACGCCATACACAAACGGGGAGAATGCGCAAACTCAAAACAGACACGGGGAGAATGTGCAAACTCCACACAGACACGGGGAGAATGTGCGAACTCCATACAGACACAGGGAGAATGTGCAAACTCCACTCGGACAAGGGAAAAATGTGCAAGCCCCACACAGACTCGGGGAGAATGTGCAAACTCCACACAGATACGGGGAGAATGTGAAAACTCAACACAGACACGGGGAGAATGTGCAAACTCCACACAGTCACTGGGAGAGTGTGCAAACTCAACACAGATAGGGGGAGAATGTGCAAACTCCACACAGACATAGGGAGAATCTGCAAACTCCACAGGGACACGGGGAGAATGCGCAAACCCCACACAGACACGGGGAGAATGTGCATACAACACACGGACACGAAGAGAATGTGCAAACTCCACACAGACACGGGGAGAATGTGCAAAGTCCACATAGACACAGGGAAAATGTGCAAACTCAACACAGACACGGGGAGATGTGCAAACTGCTCACAGACACGGGGAGATTGGGGAAACTCCACACACACACGGGGAGAATGTGCAAACTCCACACGGACACGGGGAGAATGTGCAAACACCACACAGAAACAGGGAGAATACGCAAACTCAACACCGACACGGGGAGAATGTGCAAACTCCACACAGACTCGGGGAGAATGTGCAAACACCACACGGACACGGGGAGAATGTGCAAACTCCACACGGACACGGGGAGAATGTGCAAACTCCAAACGGACACGGGGAGAATGTGCAAACCCCACACAGACTCGGGGAGAATGTGCAAACGCCACACAGAAACGGGGAGAATGAGCAAACCCAACACAGACACGGCGAGAATGTTCAAACTCCACACAGACACGGGGAGAATGTTCAAACTCCACACAAAGACAGGGAGAATGTGCAAACACCACACAGAAATGGGGAGAATGCGCAAACTCAAAACAGACATGGGGAGAATGTGCAAACTCCATACAGACACAGGGAGAATGTGCAAAGTCCACTCGGACACGGGAAGAATGTGCAAGCCCCACACAGACTCGGGGAGAATGTGCAAACGCCACACAGAAATGGGGAGAATGTGCAAACTCAACACAGACACGGGGAGAATGTGCAAACTCCATACAGACACAGGGAGAATGTACAAACTCCACTCGGACACGGGAAGAATGTGCAAACTCCACACTGGGACGGGAGAATATGCAAACTTAACACAGACACGGGGAGAATGTGCAAACTTAACACAGACACTGGGAGAGTGTGCAAACTCAACACAGATACGGGGAGAATGTGCAAACACCACACAGACCGAGGGAGAATGTGCATACTCCACGCAGACACGGGGAGAATGTGCAAACACCACACAGACACGGGGAGAATGTGCAAACTCCACAAAGACGCAGGGAGAATGTGCAAACTCCACACACACACACGGGGAGAATGGGCAAACGCCACACGGACACGGCGAGAATGTGCACACCCCACACAGACGCGGGGAGAATGTGCAAACTCCACACGGACACGGGGAGAATGTGCAAACACCACACAGAAACGGGGAGAATACGCAAACTCAACACAGACACGGGGAGAATGTGCAAACTCCACACAGACACGGGGAGAATGTGCAAACACCACATGGACACGGGGAGAATGTGCAAACTCCACACGGACACGGGGAGAATGTACAAACCCCACACAGACTCGGGGAGAATGTGCAAACGCCTCACAGAAACGGGGAGAATGCGCAAACTCAACACAGACACGGGGAGAATGTGCAAACTGCACACAGACACGAGGAGAATGTTCAAACTCCACACAAAGACAGGGAGAATGTGCAAACACCACACAGACTCGGGGAAAATGTGCAAACGCCACACAGAAACGGGGAGAATGCGCAAACCCAAAACAGACACGGGGAGAATGTGCAAACTCCACACAGACACGGGGAGAATGTGCAAACTCCATACAGACACAGGGAGAATGTGCAAACTCCACTCGGACACGGGAAGAATGTGCAAGCCCCACACAGACTCGGGGAGAATGTGCAAACTCCACACAGATACGGGGAGAATGTGAAAACTCAACACAGACACTGGGAGAGTGTGCAAACTCAACACAGACACAGGGAGAATGTGCAAACTCCATACAGACACAGGGAGAATGTGCAAACTCCAAACGGACACGGGGAGAATGTGCAAAGTCCACATAGACACAGGGAAAATGTGCAAACTCAACACAGACACATGGAGATGTGCAAACTGCTCACAGACACGGGGAGATTGGGCAAACTCCACACACACACGGGGAGAATGTGCAAACTCCACACGGACACGAAGAGAATGTGCAAACTCCACACAGACACGGGTAGAATGTGCAAAGTCCACATAGACACAGGGAAAATGTGCAAACTCAACACAGACACGGGGAGATGTGCAAACTGTTCACAGACACGGGGAGATTGGGCAAACTCCACACACACACGGGGAGAATGTGCAAACTCCACACGGACACGGGGAGAATGTGCAAACACCACACAGAAACAGGGAGAATACGCAAACTCAACACAGACATGGGGAGAATGTGCAAACTCCACACAGACTCGGGGAGAATGTGCAAACACCACACGGACACGGGGAGAATGTGCAAACTCCACACGGACACGGGGAGAATGTGCAAACTCCAAACGGACACGGGGAGAATGTGCAAACCCCACACAGACTCGGGGAGAATGTGCAAACGCCACACAGAAACGGGGAGAATGAGCAAACTCAACACAGACATGGCGAGAATGTTCACACTCCACACAGACACGGGGAGAATGTTCAAACTCCACACAAAGACAGGGAGAATGTGCAAACACTACACAGACTCGGGGAGAATGTGCAAACGCCACACAGAAATGGGGAGAATGCACAAACTCAAAACAGACATGGGGAGAATGTGCAAACTCCATACAGACACAGGGAGAATGTGCAAACTCCACTCGGACATGGGAAGAATGTGCAAGCCCCACACAGACTCGGGGAGAATGTGCAAACGCCACACAGAAATGGGGAGAATGCGCAAACTCAACACAGACACGGGGAGAATGTGCAAACTTAACACAGACACTGGGAGAGTGTGCAAACTCAACACAGATACGGGGAGAATGTGCAAACACCACACAGACAGAGGGAGAATGTGCATACTCCACGCAGACACGGGGAGAATGTGCAAACTCCACACAGACATAGGGAGAATCTGCAAACTCCACAGGGACACGGGGAGAATGTGCAAACCCCACACAGACACGGGGAGAATGTGCATACACCACACGGACACAAAGAGAATGTGCAAACTCCACACAGACACGGGGAGAATGTGCAAAGTCCACATAGACATAGGGAAAATGTGCAAACTCAACACAGACACGGGGAGAATGTGCAAACTCCCCACAGACACGGGGAGATTGTGCAAACTCAACACAGACATGGGGAGAATGTGCAAACTCCGCACAGACACGGGGAGAATTGGAAAACGTAACACAGACAAGGCGAGAATGTGCAAACTCCAAACAGCCACGGGGAAAATGTGCAAACTCAACACAGACACGGGGAGAATGTATAAACTCCACGCAGACACGGGGAGAATGTGCAAATACCACGCAGACACGGGGAGAATGTGCAAACTCCACACAGACACGGGTAGAGTGTGCAAACTCCACGCAGACATGGGGAGAATGTGCAAACTCCACAAAGACACGGGGAGAATGTGCAAAATCCACACAGACACGGTGAGAATGTGCAAACACCACACAGACAAGGGGAGAATGTGCAAACTCCACAAAGACGCAGGGAGAATGTGCAAACTCCACACACACACACGGGGAGAATGGGCAAACGCCACACGGACACGGCGAGAATGTGCACACCCCACACAGACGCGGGGAGAATGTGCAAACTCCACACGGACACGGGGAGAATGTGCAAACACCACACAGAAACGGGGAGAATACGCAAACTCAACACAGACACGGGGAGAATGTGCAAACTCCACACAGACACGGGGAGAATGTGCAAACACCACATGGACACGGGGAGAATGTGCAAACTCCACACGGACACGGGGAGAATGTACAAACCCCACACAGACTCGGGGAGAATGTGCAAACGCCTCACAGAAACGGGGAGAATGTGCAAACTCAACACAGACACGGGGAGAATGTGCAAACTGCACACAGACACGAGGAGAAGGTTCAAACTCCACACAAAGACAGGGAGAATGTGCAAACACCACACAGACTCGGGGAAAATGTGCAAACGCCACACAGAAACGGGGAGAATGCGCAAACTCAAAACAGACACGGGGAGAATGTGCAAACTCCACACAGACACGGGGAGAATGTGCAAACTCCATACAGACACAGGGAGAATGTGCAAACTCCACTCGGACACGGGAAGAATGTGCAAGCCCCACACAGACTCGGGGAGAATGTGCAAACTCCACACAGATACGGGGAGAATGTGAAAACTCAACACAGACACTGGAAGAGTGTGCAAATTCAACACAGACACGGGGAGAATGTGCAAACTCCATACAGACACAGGGAGAATGTGCAAACTCCAAACGGACACGGGGAGAATGTGCAAAGTCCACATAGACACAGGGAAAATGTGCAAACTCAACACAGACACGGGGAGATGTGCAAACTGCTCACAGACACGGGGAGATTGGGCAAACTCCACACACACACGGGGAGAATGTGCAAACTCCACACGGACACGAAGAGAATGTGCAAACTCCACACAGACACGGGTAGAATGTGCAAAGTCCACATAGACACAGGGAAAATGTGCAAACTCAACACAGACACGGGGAGATGTGCAAACTGCTCACAGACACGGGGAGATTGGGCAAACTCCACACACACACGGGGAGATTGGGCAAACTCCACACGGACACGGGGAGAATGTGCAAACACCACACAGAAACAGGGAGAATACGCAAACTCAACACAGACATGGGGAGAATGTGCAAACTCCACACAGACTCGGGGAGAATGTGCAAACACCACACGGACACGGGGAGAATGTGCAAACTCCACACGGACACGGGGAGAATGTGCAAACCCCACACAGACTCGGGGAGAATGTGCAAACGCCACACAGAAACGGGGAGAATGTGCAAACTCAACACAGACACGGCGAGAATGTTCAAACTCCACACAGACACGGGGAGAATGTTCAAACTCCACACAAAGACAGGGAGAATGTGCAAACACCACACAGACTCGGGGAGAATGTGCAAACGCCACACAGAAATGGGGAGAATGCGCAAACTCAAAACAGACATGGGGAGAATGTGCAAACTCCATACAGACACAGGGAGAATGTGCAAAGTCCACTCGGACACGGGAAGAATGTGCAAGCCCCACACAGACTCGGGGAGAATGTGCAAACGCCACACAGAAATGGGGAGAATGCGCAAACTCAACACAGACACGGGGAGAATGTGCAAACTCCATACAGACACAGGGAGAATGTACAAACTCCACTCGGACACGGGAAGAATGTGCAAACTCCACACTGGGACGGGGAGAATATGCAAAATTAACACAGACACGGGGAGAATGTGCAAACTTAACACAGACACTGGGAGAGTGTGCAAACTCAACACAGATACGGGGAGAATGTGCAAACACCACACAGACAGAGGGAGAATGTGCAAACTCCACGCAGACACGGGGAGAATGTGCAAACTCCACACAGACATAGGGAGAATCTGCAAACTCCACAGGGACACGGGGAGAATGTGCAAACCCCACGCAGACACGGGGATAATGTGCAAACTCCACACAGACACGGGGAGAATGTGCAAAGTCCACATAGACACAGGGAAAATGTGCAAACTCAACACAGACACGGGGAGATGTGCAAACTCCTCACAGACACGGGGAGATTGTGCAAACTCAACACAGACATGGGGAGAATGTGCAAACACCGCACAGACACGGGGAGAATATGAAAACGTAACACAGACAAGGCGAGAATGTGCAAACCCCACACAGACACGGGGAGAAAGTGCGAACTCAACACAGACAGGGGGAGAATGCGCAAACTCCACACAGACACGGGGAGAATGTGCAAATTCCACACAGACAGGGGGCGAATGTATAAACTCCACGCAGACACGGGGAGAATGTGCAAATACCACGCAGACACGGGGAGAATGTGCAAATTCCACACAGACACGGGGAGAATATACAAACTCCACACAGACACGTGGAGAATGTGCAAACTCCACAAAGACACGGGGAGAATGTGCAAATACCACGCAGACACGGGGAGAATGTGCAAATTCCACACAGACACGGGGAGAATATACAAACTCCACACAGACACGTGGAGAATGTGCAAACTCCACAAAGACACGGGGAGAATGTGCAAATTCCACACAGAAATGGGGAGAATGTGCAAACACCACACAGACACGGGGAGAATGTGCAAACTCCACATACAAACGGGGAGAATGTGCAAACTCCACACGGACACGGGGAGAATGTGCAAACACCACACAGAAACGGGGAGAATACACAAACACAACACAGACACGGGGAGAATGTGCAAACTCAACACAGACACGGGGAGAATGTGCAAACTCCATACAGACACAGGGAGAATGTACAAACTCCACTCGGACACGGGAAGAATGTGCAAACTCCACACTGGGACGGGGAGAATATGCAAAATTAACACAGACACGGGGAGAATGTGCAAACTTAACACAGACACTGGGAGAGTGTGCAAACTCAACACAGATACGGGGAGAATGTGCAAACACCACACAGACAGAGGGAGAATGTGCAAACTCCACGCAGACACGGGGAGAATGTGCAAACTCCACACAGACATAGGGAGAATCTGCAAACTCCACAGGGACACGGGGAGAATGTGCAAACCCCACGCAGACACGGGGATAATGTGCAAACTCCACACAGACACGGGGAGAATGTGCAAAGTCCACATAGACACAGGGAAAATGTGCAAACTCAACACAGACACGGGGAGATGTGCAAACTCCTCACAGACACGGGGAGATTGTGCAAACTCAACACAGACATGGGGAGAATGTGCAAACTCCGCACAGACACGGGGAGAATATGAAAACGTAACACAGACAAGGCGAGAATGTGCAAACTCCACACAGACACGGGGAGAAAGTGCAAACTCAACACAGACAGGGGGAGAATGTGCAAAATCCACACAGACACGGGGAGAATGTGCAAATTCCACACAGACAGGGGGCGAATGTATAAACTCCACGCAGACACGGGGAGAATGTGCAAATACCACACAGACACGGGGAGAATGTGCAAATTCCACACAGACACGGGGAGAATATACAAACTCCACACAGACACGTGGAGAATGTGCAAACTCCACAAAGACACGGGGAGAATGTGCAAATTCCACACAGAAATGGGGAGAATGTGCAAACACCACACAGACACGGGGAGAATGTGCAAACTCCACATACAAACGGGGAGAATGTGCAAACTCCACACGGACACGGGGAGAATGTGCAAACACCACACAGAAACGGGGAGAATACACAAACACAACACAGACACGGGGAGAATGTGCAAACTCCACACAGACACGGGGAGAATGTGCAAACACCACACGGACACGGGGAGAATGTGCAAACTCCACACGGACACGGGGAGAATGTGCAAACCCCACACAGACTCGGGGAGAATGTGCAAACGCCACACAGAAACGGGGAGAATGCGCAAACTCAACACAGACACGTGGAGAATGTGCAAACTGCACACAGACACGGGGAGAATGTTCAAACTCCACACAAAGACAGAGAGAATGTGCAAACACCACGCAGACATGGGGAGAATGTGCAAACGCCACACAGAAACGGGGAGAATGCGCAAACTCAAAACAGACACGGGGAGAATGTGCAAACTCCACACAGACACGGGGAGAATGTGCGAACTCCATACAGACATAGGGAGAATGTGCAAACTCCACTCGGACAAGGGAAAAATGTGCAAGCCCCACACAGACTCGGGGAGAATGTGCAAACTCCACACAGATACGGGGAGAATGTGAAAACTCAACACAGACACGGGGAGAATGTGCAAACTCCACACAGGCATGGGGAGAATATGCAAACTAAACACAGAGACGGGGAGAATGTGCAAACTCCAGACAGTTACGGTGAGAATGTGCAAACTCAACACAAATACGGGGAGAATGTGCAAACACCACACAGACAGAGGGAGAATGTGCAAACACTGCACGGACACGTGGAGAATGTGCAAACTCCAAACAGACACGGGGAGAATGTGCAAACTCCACACAAACTCGGGGAGAATGTGCAAACTCCATACAGACACAGGGAGAATGTGCAAACTCCACTCGGACAAGGGAAGAATGTGCAAGCCCCACACAGACTCGGGGAGAATGTGCAAACTCCACACAGATACGGGGAGAATGTGAAAACTCAACACAGACACGCGGAGAATATGCAAACTCCACACAGGCACGGGGAGTATATGCAAACTAAACACAGACACGGGGAGAATGTGCAAACTCCAGACAGATACGGGGAGAATGTGCAAACTCAACACAGATACGGGGAGAATGTGCAAACTCAACACAGACACGGGGAGAATGTATAAACTCCACTCAGACACGGGGAGAATGTGCAAATACCACGTAGACACGGGGAGAATGTGCAAACTCCACACAGACACGGGTAGAGCGTGCAAACTCAACACAGACACGTGGAGAATGTATAAACACCACGCAGACACGGGGTGAATGTGCAAACTCCACACGGCCACGGCGAGAATGTGCAAACCCCACACAGACTCGGGGAGAATATGCAAACACCACACAGAAACAGGGAGAATGCGCAAACTCAACACAGACACGGGGAGAATGTGCAAACTCCACAAAGACACGTGGAGAATGTGCAAACACCACACAGACACGGGGAGAATGTGCAAACCCCACACAGTCATGGGGAGAATGTGCAAACTCAACTCACACGCGGGGAGAAGGTGCAGACACCACACAAAGACAGGGAGAATGTGCAAACAGCACGCAGACATGGGGAGAATATGCAAACACCTCACGGACACGGGGAGAATGTGTAAACTCCACACAGACACGGGGAGAATGTGCAAACTCCACGCAGACACAGGGAGAAGGTACAAACTCCACTCGGACACGGGAAGAATGTGCAAACAACACACAGACTCGGGGAGAATGTGCAAACTCCACACAGATACGGGGAGAATGTGAAAACTCAACACAGACACGGGGAGAATGTGCAAACTCCACACAGGCACGGGGAGAATGTGCAAACTCAACACAAACACGGGGAGAATTTGCACACACCACACAGACATGGGGAGAAAGTGTAAACTCCACACAGACAAGGGGAGAATATGCAAACTAAACACACACACGGGGAGAATGTGCAAAACAAGATAGACACGGGGAGAATGTGCTAACCCCACACAGACACGAGGAGAAAGTGCAAACTCCACACAGACGCGGGGAGAATGTGCAAAATCCACGCAGACATGGGGAAAATGTGCAAACTCCCCACAGACACGGGGAGTGTGTGCAAACTTCACACAGGCACGGGGAGAATGTGCAATCTCCACAAAGATATGGGGAGAATGTGAAAACTCAACAAAGACACGGGGAGAATTTGCAAACTCCACACAGACAAGGGGAGAATATGCAAACTAAACACAGATACGGGGAGAATCTGCAAAATAAGATAGACACGGGGAGAATGTGCAAACCCCACACAGACACGAGGAGAAAGTGCAAACTCCACACAGACGCGGGGAGAATGTGCAAAAACCACACGGTCATGGGGAGAATGTGCAAACTCCCCACAGACACGGGGAGATTGTGCAAACTCCACACAGGCACGGGGAGAATGTGCAAACTCCCCACAGACACGGGGAGTGTGTGCAAACTCCACACAGGCACGGGGAGAATGTGCAAACTCCACACAGACATGGGGTGAAAGTGCAAACTCCACACAGACATGGGGAGTGTGTGCAAACTCCACACAGGCATGGGGAGAATGTGCAAACCCCACACAGACACGGGGAGAATGTGCAAACACCACGCAGACATGGGGAGAATGTGCAAACTCCACACAGACACGGGCAGTGTGTGCAAACTCCACACAGGTTGGGGGAGAATGTGCAAACTCCACACAGACACGGGGTGAAAGTGCAAACTCCAGACAGTCACGGGGAGAATGTACATACACCACACGGATACGAAGAGAATGTGCAAACTCCACACAGACACGGGGAGAATGTGCAAAGCCCACATAGATGCAGGGGAAATGTGCGAACTCAACACAGAAACGGGGAGAATGTGCAAATTCCACACAGACACGGGGAGATTGTGCAAACTCAACACAGACTCGGGGAGAATGTGCAAACTCCGCACAGACACGGGGAGAAAATGCGAACATAACACAGACAAGGCGAGAATGTGCAAACTCAACACAGACACGGAGAGAATGTGCAAACTTGACACAGACAGGGGGAGAATGTATAAACTCAACACAGACAAGGGGAGAATGTGCAAAATCCACACAGAAACGGGGAGAATGTGCAAACACCACACAGACACAGGGAGAATGTGCAAACTCCACACACACACGGGGAGAATGTACAAACTCAACAAGGACACGGGGAGAATGTGCAAACACCACACAGAAACGGTGAGAATACGCAAACTCAACACAGACACGGGGAGAATGTGCAAACTCCACACAGACACGGGGAGAATGTGCAAACACCACACGGACACGGGGAGAATGCGCAAACCCCACAAAGACTCGGGGAGAATGTGCAAACTCCACACGGACACGGAGAGAATGTGCAAACTCCACACAGGTTTGGGGGAGAATGTGCAAACTCCACACAGACACGGGGTGAAAGTGCAAACTCCAGACAGTCACGGGGAGAATGTACATACACCACACGGATACGAAGAGAATGTGCAAACTCCACACAGACACGGGGAGAATGTGCAAAGCCCACATAGATGCAGGGGAAATGTGCGAACTCAACACAGAAATGGGGAGAATGTGCAAACTCCACACAGACACGGGGAGATTGTGCAAACTCAACACAGACTCGGGGAGAATGTGCAAACTCCGCACAGACACGGGGAGAAATTGCGAACGTAACACAGACAAGGCGAGAATGTGCAAACTCCACACAGACATGGAGAGAATGTGCAAACTCAACACAGACACGGAGAGAATGTGCAAACTCCACACAGACAGGGGGAGAATGTATAAACTCAACACAGACAAGGGGAGAATGTGCAAAATCCACACAGAAATGGGGAGAATGTGCAAACACCACACAGACACAGGGAGAATGTGCAAACTCCACACACACACAGGGAGAATGTGCAAACTCCACAAGGACACGGGGAGAATGTGCAAACTCCACACAGACACGGAGAGAATGTGCAAAGCCCACATAGATGCAGGGGAAATGTGCGAACTCAACACAGAAACGGGGAGAATGTGCAAACTCCGCACAAACACGGGGAGAAAATGCGAACGTAACACAGACAATGCGAGAATGTGCAAACTCCACACAGACAAGGAGAGAATGTGCAAACTCAACACAGACACGGGGAGAATGTGCAAACTCCACACAGACAGGGGGAGAATGTATAAACTCAACACAGACAAGGGGAGAATGTGCAAAATCCACACAGAAACGGGGAGAATGTGCAAACACCACACAGACACAGGGAGAATGTGCAAACTCCACACAGGCACGGGGAGAATGTGCAAACTGCACACAGACATGGGGAGTGTGTGCAAACTCCACACAGGCATGGTGAAATGTGCAAACTCCACACAGACACAGGGAGAATTTGCAAACTCCCCACAGACACGGGGAGTGTGTGCAAACTCCACACAGGCACGGGGAGAATGTGCAAACTCCACACAGACATGGGGTGAAAGTGCAAACTCCACACAGACATGGGGAGTGTGTGCAAACTCCACACAGGCATGGGGAGAATGTGCAAACCCCACACAGACATGGGGTGAAAGTGCAAACTCCACACAGACACGGGCAGTGTGTGCAAACTCCACACAGACATGGGGAGAATGTGCAAACTCCCCACAGACACGGCGAGTGTGTGCAAACTCCACACAGGCACGGGGAGAATGTGCAAACTCCACAAAGTTACGGGGAGCATGTGAAAACTCAATACAGACACGGGGAGAATGTGCAAACTCCACACAGACAAGGGGAGAATATGCAAACTAAACACAGATACGGGGAGAATCTGCAAAACAAGATAGACACGGGGAGAATGTGCAAACCCCACACAGACACGAGGAGAAAGTGCAAACTCCACACAGACGCGGGGAGAATGTGCAAAATCCACGCAGATATGGGGAGAATGTGCAAACTCCCCACAGACACGGGGAGATTGTGCAAACTCCACACAGGCACGGGGAGAATGTGCAAACTGCACACAGACATGGGGAGTGTGTGCAAACTCCCCACAGGCATGGGGAGAATGTGCAAACTCCACACAGACACGGGGAGAATGTGCAAACTACCCACAGACACGGGGAGTGTGTGCAAACTCCACACAGGCACGGGGAGAATGTGCAAACTCCACACAGACATGGGGTGAAAGTGCAAACTCCACACAGACATGGGGAGTGTGTGCAAACTCCACACAGGCATGGGGAGAATGTGCAAACCCCACACAGACACGGGGTGAAAGTGCAAACTCCACACAGATGCGGGGAGAATGTGCAAAACCCACGCAGACATGGGGAGAATGTGCAAACTCCCCACAGACACGGGGAGAATGTGCAAACTCCACACAGGCACGGGGAGAATGTGCAAACTCCACAAAGATACGGGGAGCATGTGAAAACTCAATACAGACACGGGGAGAATGTGCAAACTCCACATAGACAAGGGGAGAATATGCAAACTAAACACAGATACGGGGAGAATCTGCAAAACAAGATAGACACGGGGAGAATGTGCAAAATCCACGCAGACATGGGGAGAATGTGCAAACTCCCCACAGACACGGGGAGATTGTGCAAACTCCACACAGGCACGGGGAGTGTGTGCAAACTCCACACAGGCACGGGGAGAATGTGCAAACTCCACACAGACACGGGGAGAATGTGCAAACTCCCCACAGACACGGGGAGTGTGTGCAAACTCCACACAGGCACGGGGAGAATGTGCAAACTCCACACAGACATGGGGTGAAAGTGCAAACTCCACACAGACATGGGGAGTGTGTGCAAACTCCACACAGGCATGGGGAGAATGTGCAAACCCCACACAGACACGGGGAGAATGTGCAAACACCACGCAGACATGGGGAGAATGTGCAAACTCCACACAGACACGGGCAGTGTGTGCAAACTCCACACAGCTTGGGGGAGAATGTGCAAACTCCACACAGACACGGGGTGAAAGTGCAAACTCCAGACAGTCACGGGGAGAATGTACATACACCACACGGATACGAAGAGAATGTGCAAACTCCACACAGACACGGAGAGAATGTGCAAAGCCCACATAGATGCAGGGGAAATGTGCAAACTCAACACAGAAACGGGGAGAATGTGCAAACTCCGCACAGACACGGGGAGAAAATGCGAACGTAACACAGACAAGGCGAGAATGTGCAAACTCCACACAGACAAGGAGAGAATGTGCAAACTCAACACAGACACGGGGAGAATGTGCAAACTCCACACAGACAGGGGGAGAATGTATAAACTCAACACAGACAAGGGGAGAATGTGCAAAATCCACACAGAAACGGGGAGAATGTACAAACACCACACAGACACAGGGAGAATGTGCAAACTCCACACACACACGGGGAGAATGTGCAAACTCCACAAGGACACGAGGAGAAAGTGCAAACTCCACACAGGCACGGGGAGTATGTGCAAACTGCACACAGACATGGGGAGTGTGTGCAAACTCCACACAGGCATGGTGAAATGTGCAAACTCCACACAGACACGGGGAGTGTGTGCAAACTCCACACAGGCACGGGGAGAATGTGCAAACTCCACACAGACATGGGGTGAAAGTGCAAACTCCACACAGACATGGGGAGTGTGTGCAAACTCCACACAGGCATGGGGAGAATGTGCAAACCCCACACAGACACGGGGAGAATGTGCAAACACCACGCAGACATGGGGAGAATGTGCAAACTCCACACAGACACGGGCAGTGTGTGCAAACTCCACACAGGTTGGGGGAGAATGTGCAAACTCCACACAGACACGGGGTGAAAGTGCAAACTCCAGACAGTCACGGGGAGAATGTACATACACCACACGGATACGAAGAGAATGTGCAAACTCCACACAGACACGGGGAGAATGTGCAAAGCCCACATAGATGCAGGGGAAATGTGCGAACTCAACACAGAAACGGGGAGAATGTGCAAATTCCACACAGACACGGGGAGATTGTGCAAACTCAACACAGACTCGGGGAGAATGTGCAAACTCCGCACAGACACGGGGAGAAAATGCGAACATAACACAGACAAGGCGAGAATGTGCAAACTCAACACAGACACGGAGAGAATGTGCAAACTTGACACAGACAGGGGGAGAATGTATAAACTCAACACAGACAAGGGGAGAATGTGCAAAATCCACACAGAAACGGGGAGAATGTGCAAACACCACACAGACACAGGGAGAATGTGCAAACTCCACACACACACGGGGAGAATGTACAAACTCAACAAGGACACGGGGAGAATGTGCAAACACCACACAGAAACGGTGAGAATACGCAAACTCAACACAGACACGGGGAGAATGTGCAAACTCCACACAGACACGGGGAGAATGTGCAAACACCACACGGACACGGGGAGAATGCGCAAACCCCACAAAGACTCGGGGAGAATGTGCAAACTCCACACGGACACGGAGAGAATGTGCAAACTCCACACAGGTTTGGGGGAGAATGTGCAAACTCCACACAGACACGGGGTGAAAGTGCAAACTCCAGACAGTCACGGGGAGAATGTACATACACCACACGGATACGAAGAGAATGTGCAAACTCCACACAGACACGGGGAGAATGTGCAAAGCCCACATAGATGCAGGGGAAATGTGCGAACTCAACACAGAAATGGGGAGAATGTGCAAACTCCACACAGACACGGGGAGATTGTGCAAACTCAACACAGACTCGGGGAGAATGTGCAAACTCCGCACAGACACGGGGAGAAATTGCGAACGTAACACAGACAAGGCGAGAATGTGCAAACTCCACACAGACATGGAGAGAATGTGCAAACTCAACACAGACACGGAGAGAATGTGCAAACTCCACACAGACAGGGGGAGAATGTATAAACTCAACACAGACAAGGGGAGAATGTGCAAAATCCACACAGAAATGGGGAGAATGTGCAAACACCACACAGACACAGGGAGAATGTGCAAACTCCACACACACACAGGGAGAATGTGCAAACTCCACAAGGACACGGGGAGAATGTGCAAACTCCACACAGACACGGAGAGAATGTGCAAAGCCCACATAGATGCAGGGGAAATGTGCGAACTCAACACAGAAACGGGGAGAATGTGCAAACTCCGCACAAACACGGGGAGAAAATGCGAACGTAACACAGACAATGCGAGAATGTGCAAACTCCACACAGACAAGGAGAGAATGTGCAAACTCAACACAGACACGGGGAGAATGTGCAAACTCCACACAGACAGGGGGAGAATGTATAAACTCAACACAGACAAGGGGAGAATGTGCAAAATCCACACAGAAACGGGGAGAATGTGCAAACACCACACAGACACAGGGAGAATGTGCAAACTCCACACAGGCACGGGGAGAATGTGCAAACTGCACACAGACATGGGGAGTGTGTGCAAACTCCACACAGGCATGGTGAAATGTGCAAACTCCACACAGACACAGGGAGAATTTGCAAACTCCCCACAGACACGGGGAGTGTGTGCAAACTCCACACAGGCACGGGGAGAATGTGCAAACTCCACACAGACATGGGGTGAAAGTGCAAACTCCACACAGACATGGGGAGTGTGTGCAAACTCCACACAGGCATGGGGAGAATGTGCAAACCCCACACAGACATGGGGTGAAAGTGCAAACTCCACACAGACACGGGCAGTGTGTGCAAACTCCACACAGACATGGGGAGAATGTGCAAACTCCCCACAGACACGGCGAGTGTGTGCAAACTCCACACGGGCACGGGGAGAATGTGCAAACTCCACAAAGTTACGGGGAGCATGTGAAAACTCAATACAGACACGGGGAGAATGTGCAAACTCCACACAGACAAGGGGAGAATATGCAAACTAAACACAGATACGGGGAGAATCTGCAAAACAAGATAGACACGGGGAGAATGTGCAAACCCCACACAGACACGAGGAGAAAGTGCAAACTCCACACAGACGCGGGGAGAATGTGCAAAATCCACGCAGATATGGGGAGAATGTGCAAACTCCCCACAGACACGGGGAGATTGTGCAAACTCCACACAGGCACGGGGAGAATGTGCAAACTGCACACAGACATGGGGAGTGTGTGCAAACTCCCCACAGGCATGGGGAGAATGTGCAAACTCCACACAGACACGGGGAGAATGTGCAAACTACCCACAGACACGGGGAGTGTGTGCAAACTCCACACAGGCACGGGGAGAATGTGCAAACTCCACACAGACATGGGGTGAAAGTGCAAACTCCACACAGACATGGGGAGTGTGTGCAAACTCCACACAGGCATGGGGAGAATGTGCAAACCCCACACAGACACGGGGTGAAAGTGCAAACTCCACACAGATGCGGGGAGAATGTGCAAAACCCACGCAGACATGGGGAGAATGTGCAAACTCCCCACAGACACGGGGAGAATGTGCAAACTCCACACAGGCACGGGGAGAATGTGCAAACTCCACAAAGATACGGGGAGCATGTGAAAACTCAATACAGACACGGGGAGAATGTGCAAACTCCACATAGACAAGGGGAGAATATGCAAACTAAACACAGATACGGGGAGAATCTGCAAAACAAGATAGACACGGGGAGAATGTGCAAAATCCACGCAGACATGGGGAGAATGTGCAAACTCCCCACAGACACGGGGAGATTGTGCAAACTCCACACAGGCACGGGGAGTGTGTGCAAACTCCACACAGGCACGGGGAGAATGTGCAAACTCCACACAGACACGGGGAGAATGTGCAAACTCCCCACAGACACGGGGAGTGTGTGCAAACTCCACACAGGCACGGGGAGAATGTGCAAACTCCACACAGACATGGGGTGAAAGTGCAAACTCCACACAGACATGGGGAGTGTGTGCAAACTCCACACAGGCATGGGGAGAATGTGCAAACCCCACACAGACACGGGGAGAATGTGCAAACACCACGCAGACATGGGGAGAATGTGCAAACTCCACACAGACACGGGCAGTGTGTGCAAACTCCACACAGCTTGGGGGAGAATGTGCAAACTCCACACAGACACGGGGTGAAAGTGCAAACTCCAGACAGTCACGGGGAGAATGTACATACACCACACGGATACGAAGAGAATGTGCAAACTCCACACAGACACGGAGAGAATGTGCAAAGCCCACATAGATGCAGGGGAAATGTGCAAACTCAACACAGAAACGGGGAGAATGTGCAAACTCCGCACAGACACGGGGAGAAAATGCGAACGTAACACAGACAAGGCGAGAATGTGCAAACTCCACACAGACAAGGAGAGAATGTGCAAACTCAACACAGACACGGGGAGAATGTGCAAACTCCACACAGACAGGGGGAGAATGTATAAACTCAACACAGACAAGGGGAGAATGTGCAAAATCCACACAGAAACGGGGAGAATGTACAAACACCACACAGACACAGGGAGAATGTGCAAACTCCACACACACACGGGGAGAATGTGCAAACTCCACAAGGACACGAGGAGAAAGTGCAAACTCCACACAGGCACGGGGAGTATGTGCAAACTGCACACAGACATGGGGAGTGTGTGCAAACTCCACACAGGCATGGTGAAATGTGCAAACTCCACACAGACACGGGGAGAATGTGCAAACTCCCCACAGACATGGGGTGAAAGTGCAAACTCCACACAGGCATGGGGAGAATGTGCAAACTCCACACAGACATGGGGTGAAAGTGCAAACTCCACACAGGCATGGGGAGAATGTGCAAACCCCACACAGACACGGGGTGAAAGTGCAAACTCCACACAGACACGGGCAGTGTGTGCAAACTCCACACAGACATGGGGAGAATGTGCAAACTCCCCACAGACACGGCGAGTGTGTGCAAACTCCACACAGGCACGGGGAGAATGTGCAAACACCACAAAGTTACGGGGAGCATGTGAAAACTCAATACAGACACGGGGAGAATGTGCAAACTCCACACAGACAAGGGGAGAATATGCAAACTAAACACAGATACGGGGAGAATCTGCAAAACAAGATAGACACGGGGAGAATGTGCAAACCCCACACAGACACGAGGAGAAAGTGCAAACTCCACACAGACGCGGGGAGAATGTGCAAAATCCACGCAGATATGGGGAGAATGTGCAAACTCCCCACAGACACGGGGAGATTGTGCAAACTCCACACAGGCACGGGGAGAATGTGCAAACTGCACACAGACACGGGGAGTGTGTGCAAACTCCACACAGGCATGGGGAGAATGTGCAAACTCCACACAGACACGGGGAGAATGTGCAAACTACCCACAGACACGGGGAGTGTGTGCAAACTCCACACAGGCACGGGGAGAATGTGCAAACTCCACACAGACATGGGGTGAAAGTGCAAACTCTACACAGACATGGGGAGTGTGTGCAAACTCCACACAGGCATGGGGAGAATGTGCAAACCCCACACAGACACGGGGTGAAAGTGCAAACTCCACACAGACGCGGGGAGAATGTGCAAAACCCACGCAGGCATGGGGAGAATGTGCAAACTCCCCACAGACACGGGGAGTGTGTGAAAACTCCACACAGGCACGGGGAGAATGTGCAAACTCCACAAAGATACGGGGAGCATGTGAAAACTCAATACAGACACGGGGAGAATGTGCAAACTCCACACAGACAAGGGGAGAATATGCAAACTAAACACAGATACGGGGAGAATCTGCAAAACAAGATAGACACGGGGAGAATGTGCAAAATCCACGCAGACATGGGGAGAATGTGCAAACTCCCCACAGACACGGGGAGATTGTGCAAACTCCACACAGGCACGGGGAGAATGTGCAAAATGCACACAGACACGGGGAGAATCTGCAAACTCCCCACAGACACGGGGAGTGTGTGCAAACTCCACACAGGCACGGGGAGAATGTGCAAACTCCACACAGACACGGGGAGAATGTGCAAACTCCCCACAGACACGGGGAGTGTGTGCAAACTCCACACAGGCACGGGGAGAATGTGCAAACTCCACACAGACATGGGGAGTGTGTGCAAACTCCACACAGGCATGGGGAGAATGTGCAAACCCCACACAGACACGGGGAGAATGTGCAAACACCACGCAGACATGGGGAGAATGTGCAAACTCCACACAGACACGGGCAGTGTGTGCAAACTCCACACAGCTTGGGGGAGAATGTGCAAACTCCACACAGACACGGGGTGAAAGTGCAAACTCCAGACAGTCACGGGGAGAATGTACATACACCACACGGATACGAAGAGAATGTGCAAACTCCACACAGACACGGAGAGAATATGCAAAGCCCACATAGATGCAGGGGAAATGTGCGAACTCAACACAGAAACGGGGAGAATGTGCAAACTCCGCACAGACACGGGGAGAAAATGTGAACGTAACACAGACAAGGCGAGAATGTGCAAACTCCACACAGACAAGGAGAGAATGTGCAAACTCAACACAGACACGGGGAGAATGTGCAAACTCCACACAGACAGGGGGAGAATGTATAAACTCAACACAGACAAGGGGAGAATGTGCAAAATCCACACAGAAACGGGGAGAATGTGCAAACACCACACAGACACAGGGAGAATGTGCAAACTCCACACACACACACGGGGAGAATGTGCAAACTCCACAAGGACACGAGGAGAAAGTGTAAACTCCACACAGGCACGGGGAGAATGTGCAAACTGCACACAGACATGGGGAGTGTGTGCAAACTCCACACAGGCATGGTGAAATGTGCAAACTCCACACAGACACGGGGAGAATTTGCAAACTCCCCACAGACACGGGGAGTGTGTGCAAACTCCACACAGGCACGGGGAGAATGTGCAAACTCCACACAGACATGGGGTGAAAGTGCAAACTCCACACAGACATGGGGAGTGTGTGCAAACTCCACACAGGCATGGGGAGAATGTGCAAACCCCACACAGACACGGGGTGAAAGTGCAAACTCCACACAGACACGGGCAGTGGATGCAAACTCCACACAGACATGGGGAGAATGTGCAAACTCCCCACAGACACGGGGAGTGTGTGCAAACTCCACACAGGCACGGGGAGAATGTGCAAACTCCACAAAGTTACGGGGAGCATGTGAAAACTCAATACAGACACGGGGAGAATGTGCAAACTCCACACAGACAAGGGGAGAATATGCAAACTAAACACAGATACGGGGAGAATCTGCAAAACAAGATAGACACGGGGAGAAAGTGCAAACCCCACACAGACACGAGGAGAAAGTGCAAACTCCACACAGACGCGGGGAGAATGTGCAAAATCCACGCAGACATGGGGAGAATGTGCAAACTCCCCACAGACACGGGGAGATTGTCCAAACTCCACACAGGCACGGGGAGAATGTGCAAACTGCACACAGACACGGGGAGAATGTGCAAACTCCCCACAGACACGAGGAGTGTGTGCAAACTCCACACAGGCATGGGGAGAATGTGCAAACTCCACACAGACATGGGGAGAATGTGCAAACTCCCCACAGACACGGGGAGTGTTTGCAAACTCCACACAGGCACGGGGAGAATGTGCAAACTCCACACAGACATGGGGTGAAAGTGCAAACTCCACACAGACACGGCGAGTGTGTGCAAACTCCACACAGGCACGGGGAGAATGTGCAAACTCCACAAAGTTACGGGGAGCATGTGAAAACTCAATACAGACACGGGGAGAATGTGCAAACTCCACACAGACAAGGGGAGAATATGCAAACTAAACACAGATACGGGGAGAATCTGCAAAACAAGATAGACACGGGGAGAATGTGCAAACCCCACACAGACACGAGGAGAAAGTGCAAACTCCACACAGACGCGGGGAGAATGTGCAAAATCCACGCAGATATGGGGAGAATGTGCAAACTCCCCACAGACACGGGGAGATTGTGCAAACTCCACACAGGCACGGGGAGAATGTGCAAACTGCACACAGACATGGGGAGTGTGTGCAAACTCCACACAGGCATGGGGAGAATGTGCAAACTCCACACAGACACGGGGAGAATGTGCAAACTACCCACAGACACGGGGAGTGTGTGCAAACTCCACACAGGCACGGGGAGAATGTGCAAACTCCACACAGACATGGGGTGAAAGTGCAAACTCCACACAGACATGGGGAGTGTGTGCAAACTCCACACAGGCATGGGGAGAATGTGCAAACCCCACACAGACACGGGGTGAAAGTGCAAACTCCACACAGACGCGGGGAGAATGTGCAAAACCCACGCAGACATGGGGAGAATGTGCAAACTCCCCACAGACACGGGGAGTGTGTGCAAACTCCATACAGGCACGGGGAGAATGTGCAAACTCCACAAAGATACGGGGAGCATGTGAAAACTCAATACAGACACGGGGAGAATGTGCAAACTCCACACAGACAAGGGGAGAATATGCAAACTAAACACAGATACGGGGAGAATCTGCAAAACAAGAGAGACACGGGGAGAATGTGCAAAATCCACGCAGACATGGGGAGAATGTGCAAACTCCCCACAGACACGGGGAGATTGTGCAAACTCCACACAGGCACGGGGAGAATGTGCAAAATGCACACAGACACGGGGAGAATGTGCAAACTCCCCACAGACACGGGGAGTGTGTGCAAACTCCACACAGGCACGGGGAGAATGTGCAAACTCCACACAGACACGGGGAGAATCTGCAAACTCCCCACAGACACGGGGAGTGTGTGCAAACTCCACACAGGCACGGGGAGAATGTGCAAACTCCCCACAGACACGGGGAGAATGTGCAAACTCCCCACAGACACGGGGAGTGTGTGCAAACTCCACACAGGCACGGGGAGAATGTGCAAACTCCACACAGACATGGGGTGAAAGTGCAAACTCCACACAGACATGGGGAGTGTGTGCAAACTCCACACAGGCATGGGGAGAATGTGCAAACCCCACACAGACATGGGGTGAAAGTGCAAACTCCACACAGACACGGGCAGTGTGTGCAAACTCCACACAGACATGGGGAGAATGTGCAAACTCCCCACAGACACGGGGAGATTGTCCAAACTCCACACAGACATGGGGTGAAAGTGCAAACTCCACACAGACATGGGGAGTGTGTGCAAACTCCACACAGGCATGGGGAGAATGTGCAAACCCCACACAGACACGGGGTGAAAGTGCAAACTCCACACAGACACGGGCAGTGTGTGCAAACTCCACACAGGCATGGGGAGAATGTGCAAACCCCACACAGACACGGGGTGAATGTGCAAACACCACGCAGACATGGGGAGAATGTGCAAACTCCACACAGACACGGGCAGTGTGTGCAAACTCCACACAGCTTGGGGGAGAATGTGCAAACTCCACACAGACACGGGGTGAAAGTGCAAACTCCAGACAGTCACGGGGAGAATGTACATACACCACACGGATACGAAGAGAATGTGCAAACTCCACACAGACACGGAGAGAATATGCAAAGCCCACATAGATGCAGGGGAAATGTGCGAACTCAACACAGAAACGGGGAGAATGTGCAAACTCCGCACAGACACGGGGAGAAAATGTGAACGTAACACAGACAAGGCGAGAATGTGCAAACTCCACACAGACAAGGAGAGAATGTGCAAACTCAACACAGACACGGGGAGAATGTGCAAACTCCACACAGACAGGGGGAGAATGTATAAACTCAACACAGACAAGGGGAGAATGTGCAAAATCCACACAGAAACGGGGAGAATGTGCAAACACCACACAGACACAGGGAGAATGTGCAAACTCCACACACACACACAGGGAGAATGTGCAAACTCCACAAGGACACGAGGAGAAAGTGCAAACTCCACACAGGCACGGGGAGAATGTGCAAACTGCACACAGACATGGGGAGTGTGTGCAAACTCCACACAGGCATGGTGAAATGTGCAAACTCCACACAGACACGGGGAGAATTTGCAAACTCCCCACAGACACGGGGAGTGTGTGCAAACTCCACACAGGCACGGGGAGAATGTGCAAACTCCACACAGACATGGGGTGAAAGTGCAAACTCCACACAGACATGGGGAGTGTGTGCAAACTCCACACAGGCATGGGGAGAATGTGCAAACCCCACACAGACACGGGGTGAAAGTGCAAACTCCACACAGACACGGGCAGTGGATGCAAACTCCACACAGACATGGGGAGAATGTGCAAACTCCCCACAGACACGGGGAGTGTGTGCAAACTCCACACAGGCACGGGGAGAATGTGCAAACTCCACAAAGTTACGGGGAGCATGTGAAAACTCAATACAGACACGGGGAGAATGTGCAAACTCCACACAGACAAGGGGAGAATATGCAAACTAAACACAGATACGGGGAGAATGTGCAAAACAAGATAGACACGGGGAGAATGTGCAAACCCCACACAGACACGAGGAGAAAGTGCAAACTCCACACAGACGCGGGGAGAATGTGCAAAATCCACGCAGACATGGGGAGAATGTGCAAACTCCCCACAGACACGGGGAGATTGTCCAAACTCCACACAGGCACGGGGAGAATGTGCAAACTGCACACAGACACGGGGAGAATGTGCAAACTCCACACAGACACGGGGAGTGTGTGCAAACTCCACACAGGCATGGGGAGAATGTGCAAACTCCACACAGACATGGGGAGAATGTGCAAACTCCCCACAGACACGGGGAGTGTTTGCAAACTCCACACAGGCACGGGGAGAATGTGCAAACTCCACACAGACATGGGGTGAAAGTGCAAACTCCACACAGACACGGCGAGTGTGTGCAAACTCCACACAGGCACGGGGAGAATGTGCAAACTCCACAAAGTTACGGGGAGCATGTGAAAACTCAATACAGACACGGGGAGAATGTGCAAACTCCACACAGACACGGGGAGATTGTGCAAACTCCACACAGGCACGGGGAGAATGTGCAAACTGCACACAGACATGGGGAGTGTGTGCAAACTCCACACAGGCATGGGGAGAATGTGCAAACTCCACACAGACACGGGGAGCATGTGCAAACTACCCACAGACACGGGGAGTGTGTGCAAACTCCACACAGGCACGGGGAGAATGTGCAAACTCCACACAGACATGGGGTGAAAGTGCAAACTCCACACAGACATGGGGAGTGTGTGCAAACTCCACACAGGCATGGGGAGAATGTGCAAACCCCACACAGACACGGGGTGAAAGTACAAACTCCACACAGACGCGGGGAGAATGTGCAAAACCCACGCAGACATGGGGAGAATGTGCAAACTCCCCACAGACACGGGGAGTGTGTGCAATCTCCATACAGGCACGGGGAGAATGTGCAAACTCCACAAAGATACGGGGAGCATGTGAAAACTCAATACAGACACGGGGAGAATGTGCAAACTCCACACAGACAAGGGGAGAATATGCAAACTAAACACAGATACGGGGAGAATCTGCAAAACAAGATAGACACGGGGAGAATGTGCAAAATCCACGCAGACATGGGGAGAATGTGCATACTCCCCACAGACACGGGGAGATTGTGCAAACTCCACACAGGCACGGGGAGAATGTGCAAAATGCACACAGACACGGGGAGAATGTGCAAACTCCCCACAGACACGGGGAGTGTGTGCAAACTCCACACAGGCACGGGGAGAATGTGCAAACTCCACACAGACACGGGGAGAATGTGCAAACTCCCCACAGACACGGGGAGTGTGTGCAAACTCCACACAGGCACGGGGAGAATGTGCAAACTCCACACAGACATGGGGTGAAAGTGCAAACTCCACACAGACATGGGGAGTGTGTGCAAACTCCACACAGGCATGGGGAGAATGTGCAAACCCCACACAGAAACGGGGAGAATGTGCAAACACCACGCAGACATGGGGAGAATGTGCAAACTCCACACAGACACAGGCAGTGTGTGCAAACTCCACACAGGTTGGGGGAGAATGTGCAAACTCCACACAGACACGGGGTGAAAGTGCAAACTCCAGACAGTCACGGGGAGAATGTACATACACCACACGGATACGAAGAGAATGTGCAAACTCCACACAGACACGGAGAGAATGTGCAAAGCCCACATAGATGCAGGGGAAATGTGTGAACTCAACACAGAAACGTGGAGAATGTGCAAACTCCGCACAGACACGGGGAGTGTGTGCAAACTCCATACAGGCACGGGGAGAATGTGCAAACTCCACAAAGATACGGGGAGCATGTGCAAACTCAACACAGACACGGGGAGAATGTGCAAACTCCACACAGACAAGGGGAGAATATGCAAACTAAACACAGATACGGGGAGAATCTGCAAAACAAGATAGACACGGGGAGAATGTGCAAAATCCACGCAGACATGGGGAGAATGTGCAAACTCCCCACAGACACGGGGAGATTGTGCAAACTCCACACAGGCACGGGGAGAATGTGCAAAATGCACACAGACACGGGGAGAATGTGCAAACTCCCCACAGACACGGGGAGTGTGTGCAAACTCCACACAGGCACGGGGAGAATGTGCAAACTCCACACAGACACGGGGAGAATGTGCAAACTCCCCACAGACACGGGGAGTGTGTGCAAACTCCACACAGGCACGGGGAGAATGTGCAAACTCCACACAGACATGGGGTGAAAGTGCAAACTCCACACAGACATGGGGAGTGTGTGCAAACTCCACACAGGCATGGGGAGAATGTGCAAACCCCACACAGACACGGGGAGAATGTGCAAACACCACGCAGACATGGGGAGAATGTGCAAACTCCACACAGACACAGGCAGTGTGTGCAAACTCCACACAGGTTGGGGGAGAATGTGCAAACTCCACACAGACACGGGGTGAAAGTGCAAACTCCAGACAGTCACGGGGAGAATGTACATACACCACACGGATACGAAGAGAATGTGCAAACTCCACACAGACACGGAGAGAATGTGCAAAGCCCACATAGATGCAGGGGAAATGTGTGAACTCAACAGAGAAACGGGGAGAATGTGCAAACTCCCCACAGACACGGGGTTGAAAATGCGAACGTAACACAGACAAGGCGAGAATGTGCAAACTCCACACAGACAAGGAGAGAATGTGCAAACTCAACACAGACACGGGGAGAATGTGCAAACTCCACACAGACAGGGGGAGAATGTATAAACTCAACACAGACAAGGGGAGAATGTGCAAAATCCACACAGAAACGGGGAGAATGTGCAAACACCACACAGACACAGGGAGAATGTGCAAACTCCACACACACACGGGGAGAATGTGCAAACTCCACAAGGACACGAGGAGAAAGTGCAAACTCCACACAGGCACGGGTAGAATGTGCAAACTGCACACAGACATGGGGAGTGTGTGCAAACTCCACACAGGCATGGTGAAATGTGCAAACTCCACACAGACACGGGGAGAATGTGCAAACTCCCCACAGACACGGGGAGTGTGTGCAAACTCCACACAGGCACGGGGAGAATGTGCAAACTCCACACAGACATGGGGTGAAAGTGCAAACTCCACACAGACATGGAGAGTGTGTGCAAACTCCACACAGGCATGGGGAGAATGTGCAAACCCCACACAGACACGGGGTGAAAGTGCAAACTCCACACAGACACGGGCCGTGTGTGCAAACTCCACACAGACATGGGGAGAATGTGCAAACTCCCCACAGACACGGGGAGTGTGTGCAAACTCCACACAGGCACGGGGAGAATGTGCAAACTCCACAAAGTTACGGGGAGCATGTGCAAACTCCACACAGACAAGGGGAGAATATGCAAACTAAACACAGATACGGGGAGAATCTGCAAAACAAGATAGACACGGGGAGAATGTGCAAACCCCACACAGACACGAGGAGAAAGTGCAAACTCCACACAGACGCGGGGAGAATTTGCAAAATCCACGCAGACATGGGGAGAATGTGCAAACTCCCCACAGACACGGGGAGATTGTCCAAACTCCACACAGACACGGGGAGAATGTGCAAACTCCCCACAGACACGGGGAGTGTGTGCAAACTCCACACAGGCATGGGGAGAATGTGCAAACTCCACACAGACACGGGGAGAATGTGCAAACTCCCCACAGACACGGGGAGTGTGTGCAAACTCCACACAGGCACGGGGAGAATGTGCAAACTCCACACAGACATGGGGTGAAAGTGCAAACTCCACACAGACATGGGGAGTGTGTGCAAACTCCACACAGGCATGGGGAGAATCTGCAAACCCCACACAGACACGGGGAGAATGTGCAAACACCACGCAGACATGGGGAGAATGTGCAAACTCCACACAGACACGGGCAGTGTGTGCAAACTGCACACAGGTTGGGGGAGAATGTGCAAACTCCACACAGACACGGGGTGAAAGTGCAAACTCCAGACAGTCACGGGGAGAATGTACATACACCACACGGATACGAAGAGAATGTGCAAACTCCACACAGACACGGGGAGAATGTGCAAAGCCCACATAGATGCAGGGGAAATGTGCGAACTCAACACAGAAACGGGGAGAATGTGCAAACTCCACACAGACACGGGGAGATTGTGCAAACTCAACACAGACTCGGGGAGAATGTGCAATCTCCGCACAGACACGGGGGGAAAATGCGAACGTAACACAGACACGGGGAGAATGTGCAAACTCCACACAGACATGGAGAGAATGTGCAAACTCAACACAGACACGGGGAGAATGTGCAAATTCCACACAGACAGGGGGAGAATGTATAAACTCAACACAGACAAGGGGAGAATGTGCAAAATCCACACAGAAACGGGGAGAATGTGCAAACACCACACAGACACAGGGAGAATGTGCAAACTCCACACACACACGGGGAGAATGTGCAAACTCCACAAGGACACGGGGAGAATGTGCAAACACCACACAGAAACGGTGAGAATACGCAAACCCCACATAGACTCGGGGAGAATGTGCAAACGCCCCATAGAAATGGGGAGAATGCGCAAACACCACACGGACACGGGGAGAATGTGCAAACTCCACACGGACACGGGGAGAATGCGCAAACCCCACAAAGACTCGGGGAGAATGCGCAAACTCAACACAGACACGGGGAGAATGTGCAAACTGCACACAGACACGGGGCGAATGTGCAAACACCACGCAGACATGGGGAGAATGTGCAAGCACTGCACGGACACGTGGAGAATGTGCAAACTCAAAACAGGCACGGGGAGAATGTGCAAACCCCACACAGACACGGGGAGAATGAGCAAACTCCATACAGACGCAGGGAGAATGTGCAAACTCCACTCGGACACGGGAAGAATGTGCAAGCCCCACACAGACTCGGGGAGAATGTGCAAACTCCACACAGATACGGGGAGAACGTGAAAACTCAACACAGACACGGGGAGAATGTGCAAACTCCACACAGGCACGGGAAGAATATGCAAACTAAACACAGACAGGGGGAGAATGTGCAAACTCCACACAGATACGGGGAGAATGTGCAAACTCCACAAAGACACGGGGAGAATGTGCAAACCCCACACAGATATGGGGAGAAAGTGCAAAATCCACACAGACACGGGGAGAATGTGCAAACTCCACACAGACATGGGGTGAAAGTGCAAACTCCACACAGACATGGGGAGTGTGTGCAAACTCCACACAGGCATGGGGAGAATGTGCAAACCCCACACAGAAACGGGGAGAATGTGCAAACACCACGCAGACATGGGGAGAATGTGCAAACTCCACACAGACACAGGCAGTGTGTGCAAACTCCACACAGGTTGGGGGAGAATGTGCAAACTCCACACAGACACGGGGTGAAAGTGCAAACTCCAGACAGTCACGGGGAGAATGTACATACACCACACGGATACGAAGAGAATGTGCAAACTCCACACAGACACGGAGAGAATGTGCAAAGCCCACATAGATGCAGGGGAAATGTGTGAACTCAACACAGAAACGGGGAGAATGTGCAAACTCCGCACAGACACGGGGAGTGTGTGCAAACTCCATACAGGCACGGGGAGAATGTGCAAACTCCACAAAGATACGGGGAGCATGTGCAAACTCAACACAGACACGGGGAGAATGTGCAAACTCCACACAGACAAGGGGAGAATATGCAAACTAAACACAGATACGGGGAGAATCTGCAAAACAAGATAGACACGGGGAGAATGTGCAAAATCCACGCAGACATGGGGAGAATGTGCAAACTCCCCACAGACACGGGGAGATTGTGCAAACTCCACACAGACAAGGAGAGAATGTGCAAACTCAACACAGACACGGGGAGAATGTGCAAACTCCACACAGACAGGGGGAGAATGTATAAACTCAACACAGACAAGGGGAGAATGTGCAAAATCCACACAGAAACGGGGAGAATGTGCAAACACCACACAGACACAGGGAGAATGTGCAAACTCCACACACACACGGGGAGAATGTGCAAACTCCACAAGGACACGAGGAGAAAGTGCAAACTCCACACAGGCACGGGTAGAATGTGCAAACTGCACACAGACATGGGGAGTGTGTGCAAACTCCACACAGGCATGGTGAAATGTGCAAACTCCACACAGACACGGGGAGAATGTGCAAACTCCCCACAGACACGGGGAGTGTGTGCAAACTCCACACAGGCACGGGGAGAATGTGCAAACTCCACACAGACATGGGGTGAAAGTGCAAACTCCACACAGACATGGAGAGTGTGTGCAAACTCCACACAGGCATGGGGAGAATGTGCAAACCCCACACAGACACGGGGTGAAAGTGCAAACTCCACACAGACACGGGCCGTGTGTGCAAACTCCACACAGACATGGGGAGAATGTGCAAACTCCCCACAGACACGGGGAGTGTGTGCAAACTCCACACAGGCACGGGGAGAATGTGCAAACTCCACAAAGTTACGGGGAGCATGTGCAAACTCCACACAGACAAGGGGAGAATATGCAAACTAAACACAGATACGGGGAGAATCTGCAAAACAAGATAGACACGGGGAGAATGTGCAAACCCCACACAGACACGAGGAGAAAGTGCAAACTCCACACAGACGCGGGGAGAATTTGCAAAATCCACGCAGACATGGGGAGAATGTGCAAACTCCCCACAGACACGGGGAGATTGTCCAAACTCCACACAGACACGGGGAGAATGTGCAAACTCCCCACAGACACGGGGAGTGTGTGCAAACTCCACACAGGCATGGGGAGAATGTGCAAACTCCACACAGACACGGGGAGAATGTGCAAACTCCCCACAGACACGGGGAGTGTGTGCAAACTCCACACAGGCACGGGGAGAATGTGCAAACTCCACACAGACATGGGGTGAAAGTGCAAACTCCACACAGACATGGGGAGTGTGTGCAAACTCCACACAGGCATGGGGAGAATCTGCAAACCCCACACAGACACGGGGAGAATGTGCAAACACCACGCAGACATGGGGAGAATGTGCAAACTCCACACAGACACGGGCAGTGTGTGCAAACTGCACACAGGTTGGGGGAGAATGTGCAAACTCCACACAGACACGGGGTGAAAGTGCAAACTCCAGACAGTCACGGGGAGAATGTACATACACCACACGGATACGAAGAGAATGTGCAAACTCCACACAGACACGGGGAGAATGTGCAAAGCCCACATAGATGCAGGGGAAATGTGCGAACTCAACACAGAAACGGGGAGAATGTGCAAACTCCACACAGACACGGGGAGATTGTGCAAACTCAACACAGACTCGGGGAGAATGTGCAATCTCCGCACAGACACGGGGGGAAAATGCGAACGTAACACAGACACGGGGAGAATGTGCAAACTCCACACAGACATGGAGAGAATGTGCAAACTCAACACAGACACGGGGAGAATGTGCAAACTCCACACAGACAGGGGGAGAATGTATAAACTCAACACAGACAAGGGGAGAATGTGCAAAATCCACACAGAAACGGGGAGAATGTGCAAACACCACACAGACACAGGGAGAATGTGCAAACTCCACACACACACGGGGAGAATGTGCAAACTCCACAAGGACACGGGGAGAATGTGCAAACACCACACAGAAACGGTGAGAATACGCAAACCCCACATAGACTCGGGGAGAATGTGCAAACGCCCCATAGAAATGGGGAGAATGCGCAAACACCACACGGACACGGGGAGAATGTGCAAACTCCACACGGACACGGGGAGAATGCGCAAACCCCACAAAGACTCGGGGAGAATGCGCAAACTCAACACAGACACGGGGAGAATGTGCAAACTGCACACAGACACGGGGCGAATGTGCAAACACCACGCAGACATGGGGAGAATGTGCAAGCACTGCACGGACACGTGGAGAATGTGCAAACTCAAAACAGGCACGGGGAGAATGTGCAAACCCCACACAGACACGGGGAGAATGAGCAAACTCCATACAGACGCAGGGAGAATGTGCAAACTCCACTCGGACACGGGAAGAATGTGCAAGCCCCACACAGACTCGGGGAGAATGTGCAAACTCCACACAGATACGGGGAGAACGTGAAAACTCAACACAGACACGGGGAGAATGTGCAAACTCCACACAGGCACGGGAAGAATATGCAAACTAAACACAGACAGGGGGAGAATGTGCAAACTCCACACAGATACGGGGAGAATGTGCAAACTCCACAAAGACACGGGGAGAATGTGCAAACCCCACACAGATATGGGGAGAAAGTGCAAAATCCACACAGACACGGGGAGAATGTGCAAACTCCACACAGACATGGGGTGAAAGTGCAAACTCCACACAGACATGGGGAGTGTGTGCAAACTCCACACAGGCATGGGGAGAATGTGCAAACCCCACACAGAAACGGGGAGAATGTGCAAACACCACGCAGACATGGGGAGAATGTGCAAACTCCACACAGACACAGGCAGTGTGTGCAAACTCCACACAGGTTGGGGGAGAATGTGCAAACTCCACACAGACACGGGGTGAAAGTGCAAACTCCAGACAGTCACGGGGAGAATGTACATACACCACACGGATACGAAGAGAATGTGCAAACTCCACACAGACACGGAGAGAATGTGCAAAGCCCACATAGATGCAGGGGAAATGTGTGAACTCAACACAGAAACGGGGAGAATGTGCAAACTCCGCACAGACACGGGGAGTGTGTGCAAACTCCATACAGGCACGGGGAGAATGTGCAAACTCCACAAAGATACGGGGAGCATGTGCAAACTCAACACAGACACGGGGAGAATGTGCAAACTCCACACAGACAAGGGGAGAATATGCAAACTAAACACAGATACGGGGAGAATCTGCAAAACAAGATAGACACGGGGAGAATGTGCAAAATCCACGCAGACATGGGGAGAATGTGCAAACTCCCCACAGACACGGGGAGATTGTGCAAACTACACACAGACAAGGAGAGAATGTGCAAACTCAACACAGACACGGGGAGAATGTGCAAACTCCACACAGACAGGGGGAGAATGTATAAACTCAACACAGACAAGGGGAGAATGTGCAAAATCCACACAGAAACGGGGAGAATGTGCAAACACCACACAGACACAGGGAGAATGTGCAAACTCCACACACACACGGGGAGAATGTGCAAACTCCACAAGGACACGAGGAGAAAGTGCAAACTCCACACAGGCACGGGTAGAATGTGCAAACTGCACACAGACATGGGGAGTGTGTGCAAACTCCACACAGGCATGGTGAAATGTGCAAACTCCACACAGACACGGGGAGAATGTGCAAACTCCCCACAGACACGGGGAGTGTGTGCAAACTCCACACAGGCACGGGGAGAATGTGCAAGCTCCACACAGACATGGGGTGAAAGTGCAAACTCCACACAGACATGGAGAGTGTGTGCAAACTCCACACAGGCATGGGGAGAATCTGCAAACCCCACACAGACACGGGGAGAATGTGCAAACACCACGCAGACATGGGGAGAATGTGCAAACTCCACACAGACACGGGCAGTGTGTGCAAACTGCACACAGGTTGGGGGAGAATGTGCAAACTCCACACAGACACGGGGTGAAAGTGCAAACTCCAGACAGTCACGGGGAGAATGTACATACACCACACGGATACGAAGAGAATGTGCAAACTCCACACAGACACGGGGAGAATGTGCAAAGCCCACATAGATGCAGGGGAAATGTGCGAACTCAACACAGAAACGGGGAGAATGTGCAAACTCCACACAGACACGGGGAGATTGTGCAAACTCAACACAGACTCGGGGAGAATGTGCAATCTCCGCACAGACACGGGGGGAAAATGCGAACGTAACACAGACACGGGGAGAATGTGCAAACTCCACACAGACATGGAGAGAATGTGCAAACTCAACACAGACACGGGGAGAATGTGCAAACTCCACACAGACAGGGGGAGAATGTATAAACTCAACACAGACAAGGGGAGAATGTGCAAAATCCACACAGAAACGGGGAGAATGTGCAAACACCACACAGACACAGGGAGAATGTGCAAACTCCACACACACACGGGGAGAATGTGCAAACTCCACAAGGACACGGGGAGAATGTGCAAACACCACACAGAAACGGTGAGAATACGCAAACCCCACATAGACTCGGGGAGAATGTGCAAACGCCCCATAGAAATGGGGAGAATGCGCAAACACCACACGGACACGGGGAGAATGTGCAAACTCCACACGGACACGGGGAGAATGCGCAAACCCCACAAAGACTCGGGGAGAATGCGCAAACTCAACACAGACACGGGGAGAATGTGCAAACTGCACACAGACACGGGGCGAATGTGCAAACACCACGCAGACATGGGGAGAATGTGCAAGCACTGCACGGACACGTGGAGAATGTGCAAACTCAAAACAGGCACGGGGAGAATGTGCAAACCCCACACAGACACGGGGAGAATGAGCAAACTCCATACAGACGCAGGGAGAATGTGCAAACTCCACTCGGACACGGGAAGAATGTGCAAGCCCCACACAGACTCGGGGAGAATGTGCAAACTCCACACAGATACGGGGAGAACGTGAAAACTCAACACAGACACGGGGAGAATGTGCAAACTCCACACAGGCACGGGAAGAATATGCAAACTAAACACAGACAGGGGGAGAATGTGCAAACTCCACACAGATACGGGGAGAATGTGCAAACTCCACAAAGACACGGGGAGAATGTGCAAACCCCACACAGATATGGGGAGAAAGTGCAAAATCCACACAGACACGGGGAGAATGTGCAAACTCCACACAGACATGGGGTGAAAGTGCAAACTCCACACAGACATGGGGAGTGTGTGCAAACTCCACACAGGCATGGGGAGAATGTGCAAACCCCACACAGAAACGGGGAGAATGTGCAAACACCACGCAGACATGGGGAGAATGTGCAAACTCCACACAGACACAGGCAGTGTGTGCAAACTCCACACAGGTTGGGGGAGAATGTGCAAACTCCACACAGACACGGGGTGAAAGTGCAAACTCCAGACAGTCACGGGGAGAATGTACATACACCACACGGATACGAAGAGAATGTGCAAACTCCACACAGACACGGAGAGAATGTGCAAAGCCCACATAGATGCAGGGGAAATGTGTGAACTCAACACAGAAACGGGGAGAATGTGCAAACTCCGCACAGACACGGGGAGTGTGTGCAAACTCCATACAGGCACGGGGAGAATGTGCAAACTCCACAAAGATACGGGGAGCATGTGCAAACTCAACACAGACACGGGGAGAATGTGCAAACTCCACACAGACAAGGGGAGAATATGCAAACTAAACACAGATACGGGGAGAATCTGCAAAACAAGATAGACACGGGGAGAATGTGCAAAATCCACGCAGACATGGGGAGAATGTGCAAACTCCCCACAGACACGGGGAGATTGTGCAAACTCCACACAGGCACGGGGAGAATGTGCAAAATGCACACAGACACGGGGAGAATGTGCAAACTCCCCACAGACACGGGGAGTGTGTGCAAACTCCACACAGGCACGGGGAGAATGTGCAAACTCCACACAGACACGGGGAGAATGTGCAAACTCCCCACAGACACGGGGAGTGTGTGCAAACTCCACACAGGCACGGGGAGAATGTGCAAACTCCACACAGACATGGGGTGAAAGTGCAAACTCCACACAGACATGGGGAGTGTGTGCAAACTCCACACAGGCATGGGGAGAATGTGCAAACCCCACACAGACACGGGGAGAATGTGCAAACACCACGCAGACATGGGGAGAATGTGCAAACTCCACACAGACACAGGCAGTGTGTGCAAACTCCACACAGGTTGGGGGAGAATGTGCAAACTCCACACAGACACGGGGTGAAAGTGCAAACTCCAGACAGTCACGGGGAGAATGTACATACACCACACGGATACGAAGAGAATGTGCAAACTCCACACAGACACGGAGAGAATGTGCAAAGCCCACATAGATGCAGGGGAAATGTGTGAACTCAACACAGAAACGGGGAGAATGTGCAAACTCCGCACAGACACGGGGTTGAAAATGCGAACGTAACACAGACAAGGCGAGAATGTGCAAACTCCACACAGACAAGGAGAGAATGTGCAAACTCAACACAGACACGGGGAGAATGTGCAAACTCCACACAGACAGGGGGAGAATGTATAAACTCAACACAGACAAGGGGAGAATGTGCAAAATCCACACAGAAACGGGGAGAATGTGCAAACACCACACAGACACAGGGAGAATGTGCAAACTCCACACACACACGGGGAGAATGTGCAAACTCCACAAGGACACGAGGAGAAAGTGCAAACTCCACACAGGCACGGGGAGAATGTGCAAACTGCACACAGACATGGGGAGTGTGTGCAAACTCCACACAGGCATGGTGAAATGTGCAAACTCCACACAGACACGGGGAGAATGTGCAAACTCCCCACAGACACGGGGAGTGTGTGCAAACTCCACACAGGCACGGGGAGAATGTGCAAACTCCACACAGACATGGGGTGAAAGTGCAAACTCCACACAGACATGGAGAGTGTGTGCAAACTCCACACAGGCATGGGGAGAATGTGCAAACTCCACACAGACACGGGGTGAAAGTGCAAACTCCACACAGACACGGGCCGTGTGTGCAAACTCCACACAGACATGGGGAGAATGTGCAAACTCCCCACAGACACGGGGAGTGTGTGCAAACTCCACACAGGCACGGGGAGAATGTGCAAACTCCACAAAGTTACGGGGAGCATGTGCAAACTCCACACAGACAAGGGGAGAATATGCAAACTAAACACAGATACGGGGAGAATCTGCAAAACAAGATAGACACGGGGAGAATGTGCAAACCCCACACAGACACGAGGAGAAAGTGCAAACTCCACACAGACGCGGGGAGAATTTGCAAAATCCACGCAGACATGGGGAGAATGTGCAAACTCCCCACAGACACGGGGAGATTGTCCAAACTCCACACAGACACGGGGAGAATGTGCAAACTCCCCACAGACACGGGGAGTGTGTGCAAACTCCACACAGGCATGGGGAGAATGTGCAAACTCCACACAGACACGGGGAGAATGTGCAAACTCCCCACAGACACGGGGAGTGTGTGCAAACTCCACACAGGCACGGGGAGAATGTGCAAACTCCACACAGACATGGGGTGAAAGTTCAAACTCCACACAGACATGGGGAGTGTGTGCAAACTCCACACAGGCATGGGGAGAATCTGCAAACCCCACACAGACACGGGGAGAATGTGCAAACACCACGCAGACATGGGGAGAATGTGCAAACTCCACACAGACACGGGCAGTGTGTGCAAACTCCACACAGGTTGGGGGAGAATGTGCAAACTCCACACAGACACGGGGTGAAAGTGCAAACTCCAGACAGTCACGGGGAGAATGTACATACACCACACGGATACGAAGAGAATGTGCAAACTCCACACAGACACGGGGAGAATGTGCAAAGCCCACATAGATGCAGGGGAAATGTGCGAACTCAACACAGAAACGGGGAGAATGTGCAAACTCCACACAGACACGGGGAGATTGTGCAAACTCAACACAGACTCGGGGAGAATGTGCAATCTCCGCACAGACACGGGGGGAAAATGCGAACGTAACACAGACACGGGGAGAATGTGCAAACTCCACACAGACATGGAGAGAATGTGCAAACTCAACACAGACACGGGGAGAATGTGCAAACTCCACACAGACAGGGGGAGAATGTATAAACTCAACACAGACAAGGGGAGAATGTGCAAAATCCACACAGAAACGGGGAGAATGTGCAAACACCACACAGACACAGGGAGAATGTGCAAACTCCACACACACACGGGGAGAATGTGCAAACTCCACAAGGACACGGGGAGAATGTGCAAACACCACACAGAAACGGTGAGAATACGCAAACCCCACATAGACTCGGGGAGAATGTGCAAACGGCCCATAGAAATGGGGAGAATGCGCAAACACCACACGGACACGGGGAGAATGTGCAAACTCCACACGGACACGGGGAGAATGCGCAAACCCCACAAAGACTCGGGGAGAATGCGCAAACTCAACACAGACACGGGGAGAATGTGCAAACTGCACACAGACACGGGGCGAATGTGCAAACACCACGCAGACATGGGGAGAATGTGCAAGCACTGCACGGACACGTGGAGAATGTGCAAACTCAAAACAGGCACGGGGAGAATGTGCAAACCCCACACAGACACGGGGAGAATGAGCAAACTCCATACAGACGCAGGGAGAATGTGCAAACTCCACTCGGACACGGGAAGAATGTGCAAGCCCCACACAGACTCGGGGAGAATGTGCAAACTCCACACAGATACGGGGAGAACGTGAAAACTCAACACAGACACGGGGAGAATGTGCAAACTCCACACAGGCACGGGAAGAATATGCAAACTAAACACAGACAGGGGGAGAATGTGCAAACTCCACACAGATACGGGGAGAATGTGCAAACTCCACAAAGACACGGGGAGAATGTGCAAACCCCACACAGATATGGGGAGAAAGTGCAAAATCCACACAGACACGGGGAGAATGTGCAAACTCCACACAGAATGGGGGAGAATGTGCAAAATCCACGCAGACATGGAGAGAATGTGCAAACTCCATGCAGACACGGGGAGAATGTGCAAACTCCACACAGACACGGGGTGAAAGTGCAAACTCCACACAGACACGGGGTGAAAGTGCAAACTCCACACAGACATGGGGAGAATGTGCAAACTCCACGCAAACACGGGGAGAATGTGCAAACTCCACACAGACACAGGCAGTGTGTGCAAACTCCACACAGTCACGGGGAGAATGTGCAAACCGCACCCAGAGACATGGAGAATGTGCAAAATTCACGCAGACAAGGGGAGAATGTGCAAACTCCACACAGACACAGTGAGAATGTGCAAACTCCACACGGACACGGGGAGAATGTGCAAACTCCACACAGACACGGGGAAAATGTGCAAACCCCACACAGACACGGGGAGAATGTGCAAACTCCGCAAAGACATGGGGAGAATGTGCAAACTCCACACAGACACGGGGAGAATGTGCAAAATTCACGCAGACACAGGGAGAATGTGCAAACTCAACAGACACGGGGGGAATGTGCAAACTCCACACAGGCACGGGGAGAATGTGCAAACTCCACACAGACATGGGGAGTGTGTGCAAACTCCACACAGGCATGGGGAGAATGTGCAAACCCCACACAGACACGGGGTGAAAGTGCAAACTCCACACAGACACGGGCAGTGTGTGCAAACTCCACACAGACATGGGGAGAATGCGCAAACTCCCCACAGACACGGGGAGTGTGTGCAAACTCCACACAGGCACGGGGAGAATGTGCAAACTCCATAAAGTTACGGGGAGCATGTGAAAACTCAATACAGACACGGGGAGAATGTGCAAACTCCACACAGACAAGGGGAGAATATGCAAACTAAACACAGATATGGGGAGAATCTGCAAAACAAGATAGACACGGGGAGAATGTGCAAACCCCACACAGACACGAGGAGAAAGTGCAAACTCCACACAGACGCGGGGAGAATTTGCAAAATCCACGCAGACATGGGGAGAATGTGCAAACTCCCCACAGACACGGGGAGATTGTCCAAACTCCACACAGGCACGGGGAGAATGTGCAAACTGCACACAGACACGGGGAGAATGTGCAAACACCACGCAGACATGGGGAGAATGTGCAAACTCCACACAGACACGGGCAGTGTGTGCAAACTCCACACAGGTTGGGGGAGAATGTGCAAACTCCACACAGACACGGGGTGAAAGTGCAAACTCCAGACAGTCACGGGGAGAATGTACATACACCACACGGATACGAAGAGAATGTGCAAACTCCACACAGACACGGGGAGAATGTGCAAAGCCCACATAGATGCAGGGGAAATGTGCGAACTCAACACAGAAACGGGGAGAATGTGCAAACTCCACACAGACACGGGGAGATTGTGCAAACTCAACACAGACTCGGGGAGAATGTGCAATCTCCGCACAGACACGGGGAGAAAATGCGAACGTAACACAGACAAGGCGAGAATGTGCAAACTCCACACAGACATGGAGAGAATGTGCAAACTCAACACAGACACGGGGAGAATGTGCAAACTCCACACAGACAGGGGGAGAATGTATAAACTCAACACAGACAAGGGGAGAATGTGCAAAATCCACACAGAAACGGGGAGAATGTGCAAACACCACACAGACACAGGGAGAATGTGCAAACTCCACACACACACGGGGAGAATGTGCAAACTCCACAAGGACACGGGGAGAATGTGCAAACACCACACAGAAACGGTGAGAATACGCAAACCCCACATAGACTCGGGGAGAATGTGCAAACGCCCCATAGAAATGGGGAGAATGCGCAAACACCACACGGACACGGGGAGAATGTGCAAACTCCACACGGACACGGGGAGAATGCGCAAACCCCACAAAGACTCGGGGAGAATGCGCAAACTCAACACAGACACGGGGAGAATGTGCAAACTGCACACAGACACGGGGCGAATGTGCAAACACCACGCAGACATGGGGAGAATGTGCAAGCACTGCACGGACACGTGGAGAATGTGCAAACTCAAAACAGGCACGGGGAGAATGTGCAAACCCCACACAGACACGGGGAGAATGAGCAAACTCCATACAGACGCAGGGAGAATGTGCAAACTCCACTCGGACACGGGAAGAATGTGCAAGCCCCACACAGACTCGGGGAGAATGTGCAAACTCCACACAGATACGGGGAGAACGTGAAAACTCAACACAGACACGGGGAGAATGTGCAAACTCCACACAGGCACGGGAAGAATATGCAAACTAAACACAGACAGGGGGAGAATGTGCAAACTCCACACAGATACGGGGAGAATGTGCAAACTCCACAAAGACACGGGGAGAATGTGCAAACCCCACACAGATATGGGGAGAAAGTGCAAAATCCACAAAGACACGGGGAGAATGTGCAAACTCCACACAGAATGGGGGAGAATGTGCAAAATCCACGCAGACATGGAGAGAATGTGCAAACTCCATGCAGACACGGGGAGAATGTGCAAACTCCACACAGACACGGGGTGAAAGTGCAAACTCCACACAGACACGGGGTGAAAGTGCAAACTCCACACAGACATGGGGAGAATGTGCAAACTCCACGCAAACACGGGGAGAATGTGCAAACTCCACACAGACACAGGCAGTGTGTGCAAACTCCACACAGTCACGGGGAGAATGTGCAAACCGCACCCAGAGACATGGAGAATGTGCAAAATTCACGCAGACAAGGGGAGAATGTGCAAACTCCACACAGACACAGTGAGAATGTGCAAACTCCACACGGACACGGGGAGAATGTGCAAACTCCACACAGACACGGGGAAAATGTGCAAACCCCACACAGACACGGGGAGAATGTGCAAACTCCGCAAAGACATGGGGAGAATGTGCAAACTCCACACAGACACGGGGAGAATGTGCAAAATTCACGCAGACACAGGGAGAATGTGCAAACTCAACAGACACGGGGGGAATGTGCAAACTCCACACAGGCACGGGGAGAATGTGCAAACTCCACACAGACATGGGGAGTGTGTGCAAACTCCACACAGGCATGGGGAGAATGTGCAAACCCCACACAGACACGGGGTGAAAGTGCAAACTCCACACAGACACGGGCAGTGTGTGCAAACTCCACACAGACATGGGGAGAATGCGCAAACTCCCCACAGACACGGGGAGTGTGTGCAAACTCCACACAGGCACGGGGAGAATGTGCAAACTCCATAAAGTTACGGGGAGCATGTGAAAACTCAATACAGACACGGGGAGAATGTGCAAACTCCACACAGACAAGGGGAGAATATGCAAACTAAACACAGATATGGGGAGAATCTGCAAAACAAGATAGACACGGGGAGAATGTGCAAACCCCACACAGACACGAGGAGAAAGTGCAAACTCCACACAGACGCGGGGAGAATTTGCAAAATCCACGCAGACATGGGGAGAATGTGCAAACTCCCCACAGACACGGGGAGATTGTCCAAACTCCACACAGGCACGGGGAGAATGTGCAAACTGCACACAGACACGGGGAGAATGTGCAAACTCCCCACAGACACGGGGAGTGTGTGCAAACTCCACACAGGCATGGGGAGAATGTGCAAACTCCACACAGACACGGGGTGAAAGTGCAAACTCCACACAGACATGGGGAGTGTGTGCAAACTCCACACAGGCACGGGGAGAATGTGCAAACTGCACACAGACACGGGGAGAATGTGCAAACACCACGCAGACATGGGGAGAATGTGCAAACTCCACACAGACACGGGCAGTGTGTGCAAACTCCACACAGGTTGGGGGAGAATGTGCAAACTCCACACAGACACGGGGTGAAAGTGCAAACTCCAGACAGTCACGGGGAGAATGTACATACACCACACGGATACGAAGAGAATGTGCAAACTCCACACAGACACGGGGAGAATGTGCAAAGCCCACATAGATGCAGGGGAAATGTGCGAACTCAACACAGAAACGGGGAGAATGTGCAAACTCCACACAGACACGGGGAGATTGTGCAAACTCAACACAGACTCGGGGAGAATGTGCAATCTCCGCACAGACACGGGGAGAAAATGCGAACGTAACACAGACAAGGCGAGAATGTGCAAACTCCACACAGACATGGAGAGAATGTGCAAACTCAACACAGACACGGGGAGAATGTGCAAACTCCACACAGACAGGGGGAGAATGTATAAACTCAACACAGACAAGGGGAGAATGTGCAAAATCCACACAGAAACGGGGAGAATGTGCAAACACCACACAGACACAGGGAGAATGTGCAAACTCCACACACACACGGGGAGAATGTGCAAACTCCACAAGGACACGGGGAGAATGTGCAAACACCACACAGAAACGGTGAGAATACGCAAACCCCACATAGACTCAGGGAGAATGCGCAAACCCCACAAAGACTCGGGGAGAATGTGCAAAATCCACACAGAAACGGGGAGAATGTGCAAACACCACACAGACACAGGGAGAATGTGCAAACTCCACACACACACGGGGAGAATGTGCAAACTCCACAAGGACACGGGGAGAATGTGCAAACACCACACAGAAACAGGGAGAATACGCAAACTCAACACAGACACGGGGAGAATGTGCAAACTCCACACAGACACGGGGAGAATGTGCAAACACCACACGGACACGGGGAGAATGTGCAAACTCCACACGGACACGGGGAGAATGCGCAAACCCTACAAAGACTCGGGGAGAATGTGCAAACGCCACACAGAAATGGGGAGAATGCGCAAACTCAACACAGACACGGGGAGAATGTGCAAACTGCACACAGACACGGGGCGAATGTGCAAACACCACGCAGACATGGGGAGAATGTGCAAACACTGCACGGACACGTGGAGAATGTGCAAACTCAAAACAGGCACGGGGAGAATGTGCAAACCCCACACAGACACGGGGAGAATGAGCAAACTCCATACAGACGCAGGGAGAATGTGCAAACTCCACTCGGACACGGGAAGAATGTGCAAGCCCCACACAGACTCGGGGAGAATGTGCAAACTCCACACAGATACGGGGAGAACGTGAAAACTCAACACAGACACGGGGAGAATGTGCAAACTCCACACAGGCACGGGGAGAATATGCAAACTAAACACAGACAGGGGGAGAATGTGCAAACTCCACACAGATACGGGGAGAATGTGCAAACTCCACAAAGACACGGGGAGAATGTGCAAACCCCACACAGATATGGGGAGAAAGTGCAAACTCCACACAGACACGGGGAGAATGTGCAAACTCCACACAGAATGGGGGAGAATGTGCAAAATCCACGCAGACATGGAGAGAATGTGCATACCGCACCCAGAGACATGGAGAATGTGCAAAATCCACGCAGACATGGGGAGAATGTGCAAACTCCCCACAGACACGGGGAGATTGTCCAAACTCCACACAGGCACGGGGAGAATGTGCAAACTGCACACAGACACGGGGAGAATGTGCAAACTCCCCACAGACACGGGGAGTGTGTGCAAACTCCACACAGGCATGGGGAGAATGTGCAAACTCCACACAGACACGGGGTGAAAGTGCAAACTCCACACAGACATGGGGAGTGTGTGCAAACTCCACACAGGCACGGGGAGAATGTGCAAACTGCACACAGACACGGGGAGAATGTGCAAACACCACGCAGACATGGGGAGAATGTGCAAACTCCACACAGACACGGGCAGTGTGTGCAAACTCCACACAGGTTGGGGGAGAATGTGCAAACTCCACACAGACACGGGGTGAAAGTGCAAACTCCAGACAGTCACGGGGAGAATGTACATACACCACACGGATACGAAGAGAATGTGCAAACTCCACACAGACACGGGGAGAATGTGCAAAGCCCACATAGATGCAGGGGAAATGTGCGAACTCAACACAGAAACGGGGAGAATGTGCAAACTCCACACAGACACGGGGAGATTGTGCAAACTCAACACAGACTCGGGGAGAATGTGCAATCTCCGCACAGACACGGGGAGAAAATGCGAACGTAACACAGACAAGGCGAGAATGTGCAAACTCCACACAGACATGGAGAGAATGTGCAAACTCAACACAGACACGGGGAGAATGTGCAAACTCCACACAGACAGGGGGAGAATGTATAAACTCAACACAGACAAGGGGAGAATGTGCAAAATCCACACAGAAACGGGGAGAATGTGCAAACACCACACAGACACAGGGAGAATGTGCAAACTCCACACACACACGGGGAGAATGTGCAAACTCCACAAGGACACGGGGAGAATGTGCAAACACCACACAGAAACGGTGAGAATACGCAAACCCCACATAGACTCAGGGAGAATGCGCAAACCCCACAAAGACTCGGGGAGAATGTGCAAAATCCACACAGAAACGGGGAGAATGTGCAAACACCACACAGACACAGGGAGAATGTGCAAACTCCACACACACACGGGGAGAATGTGCAAACTCCACAAGGACACGGGGAGAATGTGCAAACACCACACAGAAACAGGGAGAATACGCAAACTCAACACAGACACGGGGAGAATGTGCAAACTCCACACAGACACGGGGAGAATGTGCAAACACCACACGGACACGGGGAGAATGTGCAAACTCCACACGGACACGGGGAGAATGCGCAAACCCTACAAAGACTCGGGGAGAATGTGCAAACGCCACACAGAAATGGGGAGAATGCGCAAACTCAACACAGACACGGGGAGAATGTGCAAACTGCACACAGACACGGGGCGAATGTGCAAACACCACGCAGACATGGGGAGAATGTGCAAACACTGCACGGACACGTGGAGAATGTGCAAACTCAAAACAGGCACGGGGAGAATGTGCAAACCCCACACAGACACGGGGAGAATGAGCAAACTCCATACAGACGCAGGGAGAATGTGCAAACTCCACTCGGACACGGGAAGAATGTGCAAGCCCCACACAGACTCGGGGAGAATGTGCAAACTCCACACAGATACGGGGAGAACGTGAAAACTCAACACAGACACGGGGAGAATGTGCAAACTCCACACAGGCACGGGGAGAATATGCAAACTAAACACAGACAGGGGGAGAATGTGCAAACTCCACACAGATACGGGGAGAATGTGCAAACTCCACAAAGACACGGGGAGAATGTGCAAACCCCACACAGATATGGGGAGAAAGTGCAAACTCCACACAGACACGGGGAGAATGTGCAAACTCCACACAGAATGGGGGAGAATGTGCAAAATCCACGCAGACATGGAGAGAATGTGCATACCGCACCCAGAGACATGGAGAATGTGCAAAATTCACGCAGACAAGGGGAGAATGTGAAAACTCCACACAGACACAGTGAGAATGTGCAAACTCCACACGGACACGGGGAGAATGTGCAAACCCCACACAGACACGGGGAAAATGTGCAAACCCCACACAGATACGGGGAGAATGTGCAAACTCCGCAAAGACATGGGGAGAATGTGCAAACTCCACACAGACATGGGGTGAAAGTGCAAACTCTACACAGACATGGGGAGTGTGTGCAAACTCCACACAGGCATGGGGAGAATGTGCAAACCCCACACAGACACGCGGTGAAAGTGCAAACTCCACACAGACGCGGGGAGAATGTGCAAAACCCACGCAGGCATGGGGAAAATGTGCAAACTCCCCACAGACACGGGGAGTGTGTGCAAACTCCACACAGGCACGGGGAGAATGTGCAAACTCCACAAAGATACGGGGAGCATGTGAAAACTCAATACAGACACGGGGAGAATGTGCAAACTCCACACAGACAAGGGGAGAATATGCAAACTAAACACAGATACGGGGAGAATCTGCAAAACAAGATAGACACGGGGAGAATGTGCAAAATCCACGCTGACATGGGGAGAATGTGCAAACTCCCCACAGACACGGGGAGATTGTGCAAACTCCACACAGGCACGGGGAGAATGTGCAAAATGCACACAGACACGGGGAGAATCTGCAAACTCCCCACAGACACGGGGAGTGTGTGCAAACTCCACACAGGCACGGGGAGAATGTGCAAACTCCACACAGACACGGGGAGAATGTGCAAACTCCCCACAGACACGGGGAGTGTGTGCAAACTCCACACAGGCACGGGGAGAATGTGCAAACTCCACACAGACATGGGGTGAAAGTGCAAACTCCACACAGACATGGGGAGTGTGTGCAAACTCCACACAGGCATGGGGAGAATGTGCAAACCCCACACAGACACGGGGAGAATGTGCAAACACCACGCAGACATGGGGAGAATGTGCAAACTCCACACAGACACGGGCAGTGTGTGCAAACTCCACACAGGTTGGGGGAGAATGTGCAAACTCCACACAGACACGGGGTGAAAGTGCAAACTCCAGACAGTCACGGGGAGAATGTACATACACCACACGGATACGAAGAGAATGTGCAAACTTCACACAGACACGGAGAGAATATGCAAAGCCCACATAGATGCAGGGGAAATGTGCGAACTCAACACAGAAACGGGGAGAATGTGCAAACTCCGCACAGACACGGGGAGAAAATGTGAACGTAACACAGACAAGGTGAGAATGTGCAAACTCCACACAGACAAGGAGAGAATGTGCAAACTCCACACAGACATGGGGAGTGATGCAAACTCCACACAGGCATGGGGAGAATGTGCAAACCCCACACAGACACGGGGAGAATGTGCAAACACCACGCAGACATGGGGAGAATGTGCAAACTCCACACAGACACGGGCAGTGTGTGCAAACTCCACACAGGTTGGGGGAGAATGTGCAAACTCCACACAGACACGGGGTGAAAGTGCAAACTCCAGACAGTCACGGGGAGAATGTACATACACCACACGGATACGAAGAGAATGTGCAAACTCCACACAGACACGGAGAGAATGTGCAAAGCCCACATAGATGCAGGGGAAATGTGTGAACTCAACACAGAAACGGGGAGAATGTGCAAACTCCGCACAGACACGGGGAGAAAATGCGAACGTAACACAGACAAGGCGAGAATGTGCAAACTCCACACAGACAAGGAGAAAATGTGCAAACTCAACACAGACACGGGGAGAATGTGCAAACTCCACACAGACAGGGGGAGAATGTATAAACTCAACACAGACAAGGGGAGAATGTGCAAAATCCACACAGAAACGGGGAGAATGTGCAAACACCACACAGACACAGGGAGAATGTGCAAACTCCACACACACACGGGGAGAATGTGCAAACTCCACAAGGACACGAGGAGAAAGTGCAAACTCCACACAGGCACGGGGAGAATGTGCAAACTGCACACAGACATGGGGAGTGTGTGCAAACTCCACACAGGCATGGTGAAATGTGCAAACTCCACACAGACACGGGGAGAATGTGCAAACTCCCCACAGACACGGGGAGTGTTTGCAAACTCCACACAGGCACGGGGAGAATGTGCAAACTCCACACAGACATGGGGTGAAAGTGCAAACTCCACACAGACACGGCGAGTGTGTGCAAACTCCACACAGGCACGGGGAGAATGTGCAAACTCCACAAAGTTACGGGGAGCATGTGAAAACTCAATACAGACACGGGGAGAATGTGCAAACTCCACACAGACAAGGGGAGAATATGCAAACTAAACACAGATACGGGGAGAATCTGCAAAACAAGATAGACACGGGGAGAATGTGCAAACCCCACACAGACACGAGGAGAAAGTGCAAACTCCACACAGACGCGGGGAGAATGTGCAAAATCCACGCAGATATGGGGAGAATGTGCAAACTCCCCACAGACACGGGGAGATTGTGCAAACTCCACACAGGCACGGGGAGAATGTGCAAACTGCACACAGACATGGGGAGTGTGTGCAAACTCCACACAGGCATGGGGAGAATGTGCAAACTCCACACAGACACGGGGAGAATGTGCAAACTACCCACAGACACGGGGAGTGTGTGCAAACTCCACACAGGCACGGGGAGAATGTGCAAACTCCACACAGACATGGGGTGAAAGTGCAAACTCCACACAGACATGGGGAGTGTGTGCAAACTCCACACAGGCATGGGGAGAATGTGCAAACCCCACACAGACACGGGGTGAAAGTACAAACTCCACACAGACGCGGGGAGAATGTGCAAAACCCACGCAGACATGGGGAGAATGTGCAAACTCCCCACAGACACGGGGAGTGTGTGCAAACTCCACACAGGCACGGGGAGAATGTGCAAACTCCACAAAGTTACGGGGAGCATGTGAAAACTCAATACAGACACGGGGAGAATGTGCAAACTCCACACAGACAAGGGGAGAATATGCAAACTAAACACAGATACGGGGAGAATCTGCAAAACAAGATAGACACGGGGAGAATGTGCAAAATCCACGCAGACATGGGGAGAATGTGCAAACTCCACACAGGCACGGGGAGATTGTGCAAACTCCACACAGGCACGGGGAGAATGTGCAAAATGCACACAGACACGGGGAGAATGTGCAAACTCCCCACAGACACGGGGAGTGTGTGCAAACTCCACACAGGCACGGGGAGAATGTGCAAACTCCACACAGACACGGGGAGAATGTGCAAACTCCCCACAGACACGGGGAGTGTGTGCAAACTCCACACAGGCACGGGGAGAATGTGCAAACTCCACACAGACATGGGGTGAAAGTGCAAACTCCACACAGACATGGGGAGTGTGTGCAAACTCCACACAGGCATGGGGAGAATGTGCAAACCCCACACAGACACGGGGAGAATGTGCAAACACCACGCAGACATGGGGAGAATGTGCAAACTCCACACAGACACGGGCAGTGTGTGCAAACTCCACACAGGTTGGGGGAGAATGTGCAAACTCCACACAGACACGGGGTGAAAGTGCAAACTCCAGACAGTCACGGGGAGAATGTACATACACCACACGGATACGAAGAGAATGTGCAAACTCCACACAGACACGGAGAGAATGTGCAAAGCCCACATAGATGCAGGGGAAATGTGTGAACTCAACACAGAAACGGGGAGAATGTGCAAACTCCGCACAGACACGGGGAGAAAATGCGAACGTAACACAGACAAGGCGAGAATGTGCAAACTCCACACAGACAAGGAGAGAATGTGCAAACTCAACACAGACACGGGGAGAATGTGCAAACTCCACACAGACAGGGGGAGAATGTATAAACTCAACACAGACAAGGGGAGAATGTGCAAAATCCACACAGAAACGGGGAGAATGTGCAAACACCACACAGACACAGGGAGAATGTGCAAACTCCACACACACACGGGGAGAATGTGCAAACTCCACAAGGACACGAGGAGAAAGTGCAAACTCCACACAGGCACGGGGAGAATGTGCAAACTGCACACAGATATGGGGAGTGTGTGCAAACTCCACACAGGCATGGTGAAATGTGCAAACTCCACACAGACACGGGGAGAATGTGCAAACTCCCCACAGACACGGGGAGATTGTGCAAACTCCACACAGGCACGGGGAGAATGTGCAAACTGCACACAGACATGGGGAGTGTGTGCAAACTCCACACAGGCATGGGGAGAATGTGCAAACTCCACACAGACACGGGGAGAATGTGCAAACTACCCACAGACACGGGGAGTGTGTGCAAACTCCACACAGGCACGGGGAGAATGTGCAAACTCCACACAGACATGGGGTGAAAGTGCAAACTCCACACAGACATGGGGAGTGTGTGCAAACTCCACACAGGCATGGGGAGAATGTGCAAACCCCACACAGACATGGGGTGAAAGTACAAACTCCACACAGACGCGGGGAGAATGTGCAAAACCCACGCAGACATGGGGAGAATGTGCAAACTCCCCACAGACACGGGGAGTGTGTGCAAACTCCACACAGGCACGGGGAGAATGTGCAAACTGCACACAGACATGGGGAGCATGTGAAAACTCAATACAGACACGGGGAGAATGTGCAAACTCCACACAGACAAGGGGAGAATATGCAAACTAAACACAGATACGGGGAGAATCTGCAAAACAAGATAGACACGGGGAGAATGTGCAAAATCCACGCAGACATGGGGAGAATGTGCAAACTCCCCACAGACACGGGGAGATTGTGCAAACTCCACACAGGCACGGGGAGAATGTGCAAAATGCACACAGACACGGGGAGAATGTGCAAACTCCCCACAGACACGGGGAGTGTGTGCAAACTCCACACAGGCACGGGGAGAATGTGCAAACTCCACACAGACACGGGGAGAATGTGCAAACTCCCCACAGACACGGGGAGTGTGTGCAAACTCCACACAGGCACGGGGAGAATGTGCAAACTCCACACAGACATGGGGTGAAAGTGCAAACTCCACACAGACATGGGGAGTGTGTGCAAACTCCACACAGGCATGGGGAGAATGTGCAAACCCCACACAGACACGGGGAGAATGTGCAAACACCACGCAGACATGGGGAGAATGTGCAAACTCCACACAGACACGGGCAGTGTGTGCAAACTCCACACAGGTTGGGGGAGAATGTGCAAACTCCACACAGACACGGGGTGAAAGTGCAAACTCCAGACAGTCACGGGGAGAATGTACATACACCACACGGATACGAAGAGAATGTGCAAACTCCACACAGACACGGAGAGAATGTGCAAAGCCCACATAGATGCAGGGGAAATGTGTGAACTCAACACAGAAACGGGGAGAATGTGCAAACTCCGCACAGACACGGGGAGAAAATGCGAACGTAACACAGACAAGGCGAGAATGTGCAAACTCCACACAGACAAGGAGAGAATGTGCAAACTCAACACAGACACGGGGAGAATGTGCAAACTCCACACAGACAGGGGGAGAATGTATAAACTCAACACAGACAAGGGGAGAATGTGCAAAATCCACACAGAAACGGGGAGAATGTGCAAACACCACACAGACACAGGGAGAATGTGCAAACTCCACACACACACGGGGAGAATGTGCAAACTCCACAAGGACACGAGGAGAAAGTGCAAACTCCACACAGGCACGGGGAGAATGTGCAAACTGCACACAGACATGGGGAGTGTGTGCAAACTCCACACAGGCATGGTGAAATGTGCAAACTCCACACAGACACGGGGAGAATGTGCAAACTCCCCACAGACACGGGGAGTGTTTGCAAACTCCACACAGGCACGGGGAGAATGTGCAAACTCCACACAGACAGGGGGAGAATGTATAAACTCAACACAGACAAGGGGAGAATGTGCAAAATCCACACAGAAACGGGGAGAATGTGCAAACACCACACAGACACAGGGAGAATGTGCAAACTCCACACACACACGGGGAGAATGTGCAAACTCCACAAGGACACGAGGAGAAAGTGCAAACTCCACACAGGCACGGGGAGAATGTGCAAACTGCACACAGATATGGGGAGTGTGTGCAAACTCCACACAGGCATGGTGAAATGTGCAAACTCCACACAGACACGGGGAGAATGTGCAAACTCCCCACAGACACGGGGAGATTGTGCAAACTCCACACAGGCACGGGGAGAATGTGCAAACTCCACACAGACACGGGGTGAAAGTGCAAACTCCAGACAGTCACGGGGAGAATGTACATACACCACACGGATACGAAGAGAATGTGCAAACTTCACACAGACACGGAGAGAATATGCAAAGCCCACATAGATGCAGGGGAAATGTGCGAACTCAACACAGAAACGGGGAGAATGTGCAAACTCCGCACAGACACGGGGAGAAAATGTGAACGTAACACAGACAAGGTGAGAATGTGCAAACTCCACACAGACAAGGAGAGAATGTGCAAACTCCACACAGACATGGGGAGTGTGTGCAAACTCCACACAGGCATGGAGAGAATGTGCAAACCCCACACAGACACGGGGAGAATGTGCAAACACCACGCAGACATGGGGAGAATGTGCAAACTCCACACAGACACGGGCAGTGTGTGCAAACTCCACACAGGTTGGGGGAGAATGTGCAAACTCCACACAGACACGGGGTGAAAGTGCAAACTCCAGACAGTCACGGGGAGAATGTACATACACCACACGGATACGAAGAGAATGTGCAAACTCCACACAGACACGGAGAGAATGTGCAAAGCCCACATAGATGCAGGGGAAATGTGTGAACTCAACACAGAAACGGGGAGAATGTGCAAACTCCGCACAGACACGGGGAGAAAATGCGAACGTAACACAGACAAGGCGAGAATGTGCAAACTCCACACAGACAAGGAGAAAATGTGCAAACTCAACACAGACACGGGGAGAATGTGCAAACTCCACACAGACAGGGGGAGAATGTATAAACTCAACACAGACAAGGGGAGAATGTGCAAAATCCACACAGAAACGGGGAGAATGTGCAAACACCACACAGACACAGGGAGAATGTGCAAACTCCACACACACACGGGGAGAATGTGCAAACTCCACAAGGACACGAGGAGAAAGTGCAAACTCCACACAGGCACGGGGAGAATGTGCAAACTGCACACAGACATGGGGAGTGTGTGCAAACTCCACACAGGCATGGTGAAATGTGCAAACTCCACACAGACACGGGGAGAATGTGCAAACTCCCCACAGACACGGGGAGTGTTTGCAAACTCCACACAGGCACGGGGAGAATGTGCAAACTCCACACAGACATGGGGTGAAAGTGCAAACTCCACACAGACACGGCGAGTGTGTGCAAACTCCACACAGGCACGGGGAGAATGTGCAAACTCCACAAAGTTACGGGGAGCATGTGAAAACTCAATACAGACACGGGGAGAATGTGCAAACTCCACACAGACAAGGGGAGAATATGCAAACTAAACACAGATACGGGGAGAATCTGCAAAACAAGATAGACACGGGGAGAATGTGCAAACCCCACACAGACACGAGGAGAAAGTGCAAACTCCACACAGACGCGGGGAGAATGTGCAAAATCCACGCAGATATGGGGAGAATGTGCAAACTCCCCACAGACACGGGGAGATTGTGCAAACTCCACACAGGCACGGGGAGAATGTGCAAACTGCACACAGACATGGGGAGTGTGTGCAAACTCCACACAGGCATGGGGAGAATGTGCAAACTCCACACAGACACGGGGAGAATGTGCAAACTACCCACAGACACGGGGAGTGTGTGCAAACTCCACACAGGCACGGGGAGAATGTGCAAACTCCACACAGACATGGGGTGAAAGTGCAAACTCCACACAGACATGGGGAGTGTGTGCAAACTCCACACAGGCATGGGGAGAATGTGCAAACCCCACACAGACACGGGGTGAAAGTACAAACTCCACACAGACGCGGGGAGAATGTGCAAAACCCACGCAGACATGGGGAGAATGTGCAAACTCCCCACAGACACGGGGAGTGTGTGCAAACTCCACACAGGCACGGGGAGAATGTGCAAACTCCACAAAGTTACGGGGAGCATGTGAAAACTCAATACAGACACGGGGAGAATGTGCAAACTCCACACAGACAAGGGGAGAATATGCAAACTAAACACAGATACGGGGAGAATCTGCAAAACAAGATAGACACGGGGAGAATGTGCAAAATCCACGCAGACATGGGGAGAATGTGCAAACTCCACACAGGCACGGGGAGATTGTGCAAACTCCACACAGGCACGGGGAGAATGTGCAAAATGCACACAGACACGGGGAGAATGTGCAAACTCCCCACAGACACGGGGAGTGTGTGCAAACTCCACACAGGCACGGGGAGAATGTGCAAACTCCACACAGACACGGGGAGAATGTGCAAACTCCCCACAGACACGGGGAGTGTGTGCAAACTCCACACAGGCACGGGGAGAATGTGCAAACTCCACACAGACATGGGGAGTGTGTGCAAACTCCACACAGGCATGGGGAGAATGTGCAAACCCCACACAGACACGGGGAGAATGTGCAAACACCACGCAGACATGGGGAGAATGTGCAAACTCCACACAGACACGGGCAGTGTGTGCAAACTCCACACAGGTTGGGGGAGAATGTGCAAACTCCACACAGACACGGGGTGAAAGTGCAAACTCCAGACAGTCACGGGGAGAATGTACATACACCACACGGATACGAAGAGAATGTGCAAACTCCACACAGACACGGAGAGAATGTGCAAAGCCCACATAGATGCAGGGGAAATGTGTGAACTCAACACAGAAACGGGGAGAATGTGCAAACTCCGCACAGACACGGGGAGAAAATGCGAACGTAACACAGACAAGGCGAGAATGTGCAAACTCCACACAGACAAGGAGAGAATGTGCAAACTCAACACAGACACGGGGAGAATGTGCAAACTCCACACAGACAGGGGGAGAATGTATAAACTCAACACAGACAAGGGGAGAATGTGCAAAATCCACACAGAAACGGGGAGAATGTGCAAACACCACACAGACACAGGGAGAATGTGCAAACTCCACACACACACGGGGAGAATGTGCAAACTCCACAAGGACACGAGGAGAAAGTGCAAACTCCACACAGGCACGGGGAGAATGTGCAAACTGCACACAGATATGGGGAGTGTGTGCAAACTCCACACAGGCATGGTGAAATGTGCAAACTCCACACAGACACGGGGAGAATGTGCAAACTCCCCACAGACACGGGGAGATTGTGCAAACTCCACACAGGCACGGGGAGAATGTGCAAACTGCACACAGACATGGGGAGTGTGTGCAAACTCCACACAGGCATGGGGAGAATGTGCAAACTCCACACAGACACGGGGAGAATGTGCAAACTACCCACAGACACGGGGAGTGTGTGCAAACTCCACACAGGCACGGGGAGAATGTGCAAACTCCACACAGACATGGGGTGAAAGTGCAAACTCCACACAGACATGGGGAGTGTGTGCAAACTCCACACAGGCATGGGGAGAATGTGCAAACCCCACACAGACATGGGGTGAAAGTACAAACTCCACACAGACGCGGGGAGAATGTGCAAAACCCACGCAGACATGGGGAGAATGTGCAAACTCCCCACAGACACGGGGAGTGTGTGCAAACTCCACACAGGCACGGGGAGAATGTGCAAACTGCACACAGACATGGGGAGCATGTGAAAACTCAATACAGACACGGGGAGAATGTGCAAACTCCACACAGACAAGGGGAGAATATGCAAACTAAACACAGATACGGGGAGAATCTGCAAAACAAGATAGACACGGGGAGAATGTGCAAAATCCACGCAGACATGGGGAGAATGTGCAAACTCCCCACAGACACGGGGAGATTGTGCAAACTCCACACAGGCACGGGGAGAATGTGCAAAATGCACACAGACACGGGGAGAATGTGCAAACTCCCCACAGACACGGGGAGTGTGTGCAAACTCCACACAGGCACGGGGAGAATGTGCAAACTCCACACAGACACGGGGAGAATGTGCAAACTCCCCACAGACACGGGGAGTGTGTGCAAACTCCACACAGGCACGGGGAGAATGTGCAAACTCCACACAGACATGGGGTGAAAGTGCAAACTCCACACAGACATGGGGAGTGTGTGCAAACTCCACACAGGCATGGGGAGAATGTGCAAACCCCACACAGACACGGGGAGAATGTGCAAACACCACGCAGACATGGGGAGAATGTGCAAACTCCACACAGACACGGGCAGTGTGTGCAAACTCCACACAGGTTGGGGGAGAATGTGCAAACTCCACACAGACACGGGGTGAAAGTGCAAACTCCAGACAGTCACGGGGAGAATGTACATACACCACACGGATACGAAGAGAATGTGCAAACTCCACACAGACACGGAGAGAATGTGCAAAGCCCACATAGATGCAGGGGAAATGTGTGAACTCAACACAGAAACGGGGAGAATGTGCAAACTCCGCACAGACACGGGGAGAAAATGCGAACGTAACACAGACAAGGCGAGAATGTGCAAACTCCACACAGACAAGGAGAGAATGTGCAAACTCAACACAGACACGGGGAGAATGTGCAAACTCCACACAGACAGGGGGAGAATGTATAAACTCAACACAGACAAGGGGAGAATGTGCAAAATCCACACAGAAACGGGGAGAATGTGCAAACACCACACAGACACAGGGAGAATGTGCAAACTCCACACACACACGGGGAGAATGTGCAAACTCCACAAGGACACGAGGAGAAAGTGCAAACTCCACACAGGCACGGGGAGAATGTGCAAACTGCACACAGACATGGGGAGTGTGTGCAAACTCCACACAGGCATGGTGAAATGTGCAAACTCCACACAGACACGGGGAGAATGTGCAAACTCCCCACAGACACGGGGAGTGTTTGCAAACTCCACACAGGCACGGGGAGAATGTGCAAACTCCACACAGACATGGGGTGAAAGTGCAAACTCCACACAGACACGGCGAGTGTGTGCAAACTCCACACAGGCACGGGGAGAATGTGCAAACTCCACAAAGTTACGGGGAGCATGTGAAAACTCAATACAGACACGGGGAGAATGTGCAAACTCCACACAGACAAGGGGAGAATATGCAAACTAAACACAGATACGGGGAGAATCTGCAAAACAAGATAGACACGGGGAGAATGTGCAAACCCCACACAGACACGAGGAGAAAGTGCAAACTCCACACAGACGCGGGGAGAATGTGCAAAATCCACGCAGATATGGGGAGAATGTGCAAACTCCCCACAGACACGGGGAGATTGTGCAAACTCCACACAGGCACGGGGAGAATGTGCAAACTGCACACAGACATGGGGAGTGTGTGCAAACTCCACACAGGCATGGGGAGAATGTGCAAACTCCACACAGACACGGGGAGAATGTGCAAACTACCCACAGACACGGGGAGTGTGTGCAAACTCCACACAGGCACGGGGAGAATGTGCAAACTCCACACAGACATGGGGTGAAAGTGCAAACTCCACACAGACATGGGGAGTGTGTGCAAACTCCACACAGGCATGGGGAGAATGTGCAAACCCCACACAGACACGGGGTGAAAGTACAAACTCCACACAGACGCGGGGAGAATGTGCAAAACCCACGCAGACATGGGGAGAATGTGCAAACTCCCCACAGACACGGGGAGTGTGTGCAAACTCCACACAGGCACGGGGAGAATGTGCAAACTCCACAAAGTTACGGGGAGCATGTGAAAACTCAATACAGACACGGGGAGAATGTGCAAACTCCACACAGACAAGGGGAGAATATGCAAACTAAACACAGATACGGGGAGAATCTGCAAAACAAGATAGACACGGGGAGAATGTGCAAAATCCACGCAGACATGGGGAGAATGTGCAAACTCCACACAGGCACGGGGAGATTGTGCAAACTCCACACAGGCACGGGGAGAATGTGCAAAATGCACACAGACACGGGGAGAATGTGCAAACTCCCCACAGACACGGGGAGTGTGTGCAAACTCCACACAGGCACGGGGAGAATGTGCAAACTCCACACAGACACGGGGAGAATGTGCAAACTCCCCACAGACACGGGGAGTGTGTGCAAACTCCACACAGGCACGGGGAGAATGTGCAAACTCCACACAGACATGGGGAGTGTGTGCAAACTCCACACAGGCATGGGGAGAATGTGCAAACCCCACACAGACACGGGGAGAATGTGCAAACACCACGCAGACATGGGGAGAATGTGCAAACTCCACACAGACACGGGCAGTGTGTGCAAACTCCACACAGGTTGGGGGAGAATGTGCAAACTCCACACAGACACGGGGTGAAAGTGCAAACTCCAGACAGTCACGGGGAGAATGTACATACACCACACGGATACGAAGAGAATGTGCAAACTCCACACAGACACGGAGAGAATGTGCAAAGCCCACATAGATGCAGGGGAAATGTGTGAACTCAACACAGAAACGGGGAGAATGTGCAAACTCCGCACAGACACGGGGAGAAAATGCGAACGTAACACAGACAAGGCGAGAATGTGCAAACTCCACACAGACAAGGAGAGAATGTGCAAACTCAACACAGACACGGGGAGAATGTGCAAACTCCACACAGACAGGGGGAGAATGTATAAACTCAACACAGACAAGGGGAGAATGTGCAAAATCCACACAGAAACGGGGAGAATGTGCAAACACCACACAGACACAGGGAGAATGTGCAAACTCCACACACACACGGGGAGAATGTGCAAACTCCACAAGGACACGAGGAGAAAGTGCAAACTCCACACAGGCACGGGGAGAATGTGCAAACTGCACACAGATATGGGGAGTGTGTGCAAACTCCACACAGGCATGGTGAAATGTGCAAACTCCACACAGACACGGGGAGAATGTGCAAACTCCCCACAGACACGGGGAGATTGTGCAAACTCCACACAGGCACGGGGAGAATGTGCAAACTGCACACAGACATGGGGAGTGTGTGCAAACTCCACACAGGCATGGGGAGAATGTGCAAACTCCACACAGACACGGGGAGAATGTGCAAACTACCCACAGACACGGGGAGTGTGTGCAAACTCCACACAGGCACGGGGAGAATGTGCAAACTCCACACAGACATGGGGTGAAAGTGCAAACTCCACACAGACATGGGGAGTGTGTGCAAACTCCACACAGGCATGGGGAGAATGTGCAAACCCCACACAGACATGGGGTGAAAGTACAAACTCCACACAGACGCGGGGAGAATGTGCAAAACCCACGCAGACATGGGGAGAATGTGCAAACTCCCCACAGACACGGGGAGTGTGTGCAAACTCCACACAGGCACGGGGAGAATGTGCAAACTGCACACAGACATGGGGAGCATGTGAAAACTCAATACAGACACGGGGAGAATGTGCAAACTCCACACAGACAAGGGGAGAATATGCAAACTAAACACAGATACGGGGAGAATCTGCAAAACAAGATAGACACGGGGAGAATGTGCAAAATCCACGCAGACATGGGGAGAATGTGCAAACTCCCCACAGACACGGGGAGATTGTGCAAACTCCACACAGGCACGGGGAGAATGTGCAAAATGCACACAGACACGGGGAGAATGTGCAAACTCCCCACAGACACGGGGAGTGTGTGCAAACTCCACACAGGCACGGGGAGAATGTGCAAACTCCACACAGACACGGGGAGAATGTGCAAACTCCCCACAGACACGGGGAGTGTGTGCAAACTCCACACAGGCACGGGGAGAATGTGCAAACTCCACACAGACATGGGGTGAAAGTGCAAACTCCACACAGACATGGGGAGTGTGTGCAAACTCCACACAGGCATGGGGAGAATGTGCAAACCCCACACAGACACGGGGAGAATGTGCAAACACCACGCAGACATGGGGAGAATGTGCAAACTCCACACAGACACGGGCAGTGTGTGCAAACTCCACACAGGTTGGGGGAGAATGTGCAAACTCCACACAGACACGGGGTGAAAGTGCAAACTCCAGACAGTCACGGGGAGAATGTACATACACCACACGGATACGAAGAGAATGTGCAAACTCCACACAGACACGGAGAGAATGTGCAAAGCCCACATAGATGCAGGGGAAATGTGTGAACTCAACACAGAAACGGGGAGAATGTGCAAACTCCGCACAGACACGGGGAGAAAATGCGAACGTAACACAGACAAGGCGAGAATGTGCAAACTCCACACAGACAAGGAGAGAATGTGCAAACTCAACACAGACACGGGGAGAATGTGCAAACTCCACACAGACAGGGGGAGAATGTATAAACTCAACACAGACAAGGGGAGAATGTGCAAAATCCACACAGAAACGGGGAGAATGTGCAAACACCACACAGACACAGGGAGAATGTGCAAACTCCACACACACACGGGGAGAATGTGCAAACTCCACAAGGACACGAGGAGAAAGTGCAAACTCCACACAGGCACGGGGAGAATGTGCAAACTGCACACAGACATGGGGAGTGTGTGCAAACTCCACACAGGCATGGTGAAATGTGCAAACTCCACACAGACACGGGGAGAATGTGCAAACTCCCCACAGACACGGGGAGTGTTTGCAAACTCCACACAGGCACGGGGAGAATGTGCAAACTCCACACAGACATGGGGTGAAAGTGCAAACTCCACACAGACACGGCGAGTGTGTGCAAACTCCACACAGGCACGGGGAGAATGTGCAAACTCCACAAAGTTACGGGGAGCATGTGAAAACTCAATACAGACACGGGGAGAATGTGCAAACTCCACACAGACAAGGGGAGAATATGCAAACTAAACACAGATACGGGGAGAATCTGCAAAACAAGATAGACACGGGGAGAATGTGCAAACCCCACACAGACACGAGGAGAAAGTGCAAACTCCACACAGACGCGGGGAGAATGTGCAAAATCCACGCAGATATGGGGAGAATGTGCAAACTCCCCACAGACACGGGGAGATTGTGCAAACTCCACACAGGCACGGGGAGAATGTGCAAACTGCACACAGACATGGGGAGTGTGTGCAAACTCCACACAGGCATGGGGAGAATGTGCAAACTCCACACAGACACGGGGAGAATGTGCAAACTACCCACAGACACGGGGAGTGTGTGCAAACTCCACACAGGCACGGGGAGAATGTGCAAACTCCACACAGACATGGGGTGAAAGTGCAAACTCCACACAGACATGGGGAGTGTGTGCAAACTCCACACAGGCATGGGGAGAATGTGCAAACCCCACACAGACACGGGGTGAAAGTACAAACTCCACACAGACGCGGGGAGAATGTGCAAAACCCACGCAGACATGGGGAGAATGTGCAAACTCCCCACAGACACGGGGAGTGTGTGCAAACTCCACACAGGCACGGGGAGAATGTGCAAACTCCACAAAGTTACGGGGAGCATGTGAAAACTCAATACAGGCACGGGGAGAATGTGCAAACTCCACACAGACAAGGGGAGAATATGCAAACTAAACACAGATACGGGGAGAATCTGCAAAACAAGATAGACACGGGGAGAATGTGCAAAATCCACGCAGACATGGGGAGAATGTGCAAACTCCCCACAGACACGGGGAGATTGTGCAAACTCCACACAGGCACGGGGAGAATGTGCAAAATGCACACAGACACGGGGAGAATGTGCAAACTCCCCACAGACACGGGGAGTGTGTGCAAACTCCACACAGGCACGGGGAGAATGTGCAAACTCCACACAGACACGGGGAGAATGTGCAAACTCCCCACAGACACGGGGAGTGTGTGCAAACTCCACACAGGCACGGGGAGAATGTGCAAACTCCACACAGACATGGGGTGAAAGTGCAAACTCCACACAGACATGGGGAGTGTGTGCAAACTCCACACAGGCATGGGGAGAATGTGCAAACCCCACACAGACACGGGGAGAATGTGCAAACACCACGCAGACATGGGGAGAATGTGCAAACTCCACACAGACACGGGCAGTGTGTACAAACTCCACACAGGTTGGGGGAGAATGTGCAAACTCCACACAGACACGGGGTGAAAGTGCAAACTCCAGACAGTCACGGGGAGAATGTACATACACCACACGGATACGAAGAGAATGTGCAAACTCCACACAGACACGGAGAGAATGTGCAAAGCCCACATAGATGCAGGGGAAATGTGTGAACTCAACACAGAAACGGGGAGAATGTGCAAACTCCGCACAGACACGGGGAGAAAATGCGAACGTAACACAGACAAGGCGAGAATGTGCAAACTCCACACAGACAAGGAGCGAATGTGCAAACTCAACACAGACACGGGGAGAATGTGCAAACTCCACACAGACAGGGGGAGAATGTATAAACTCAACACAGACAAGGGGAGAATGTGCAAAATCCACACAGAAACGGGGAGAATGTGCAAACACCACACAGACACAGAGAGAATGTGCAAACTCCACACACACACGGGGAGAATGTGCAAACTCCACAAGGACACGAGGAGAAAGTGCAAACTCCACACAGGCACGGGGAGAATGTGCAAACTGCACACAGACATGGGGAGTGTGTGCAAACTCCACACAGGCATGGTGAAATGTGCAAACTCCACACAGACACGGGGAGAATGTGCAAACTCCCCACAGACACGGGGAGTGTGTGCAAACTCCACACAGGCACGGGGAGAATGTGCAAACTCCACACAGACATGGGGTGAAAGTGCAAACTCCACACAGACATGGGGAGTGTGTGCAAACTCCACACAGGCATGGGGAGAATGTGCAAACCCCACACAGTCACGGGGTGAAAGTGCAACCTCCACACAGACACGGGCAGTGTGTGCAAACTCCACACAGACATGGGGAGAATGTGCAAACTCCCCACAGACACGGCGAGTGTGTGCAAACTCCACACAGGCACGGGGAGAATGTGCAAACTCCACAAAGTTACGGGGAGCATGTGAAAACTCAATACAGACACGGGGAGAATGTGCAAACTCCACACAGACAAGGGGAGAATATGCAAACTAAACACAGATACGGGGAGAATCTGCAAAACAAGATAGACACGGGGAGAATGTGCAAACCCCACACAGACACGAGGAGAAAGTGCAAACTCCACACAGACGCGGGGACAATGTGGAAAATCCACGCAGACATGGGGAGAATGTGCAAACTCCCCACAGACACGGGGAGATTGTCCAAACTCCACACAGGCACGGGGAGAATGTGCAAACTGCACACAGACACGGGGAGAATGTGCAAACTCCCCACAGACACGGGGAGTGTGTGCAAACTCCACACAGGCACGGGGAGAATGTGCAAACTCCACACAGACACGGGGAGAATGTGCAAACTCCCCACAGACACGGGGAGTGTGTGCAAACTCCACACAGGCACGGGGAGAATGTGCAAACTCCACACAGACATGGGGTGAAAGTGCAAACTCCACACAGACATGGGGAGTGTGTGCAAACTCCACACAGGCATGGGGAGAATGTGCAAACCCCACACAGACACGGGGAGAATGTGCAAACACCACGCAGACATGGGGAGAATGTGCAAACTCCACACAGACACGGGCAGTGTGTGCAAACTCCACACAGGTTGGGGGAGAATGTGCAAACTCCACACAGACACGGGGTGAAAGTGCAAACTCCAGACAGTCACGGGGAGAATGTACATACACCACACGGATACGAAGAGAATGTGCAAACTCCACACAGACACGGGGAGAATGTGCAAACTCAACACAGACTCGGGGAGAATGTGCAATCTCCGCACAGACACGGGGAGAAAATGCGAACGTAACACAGACACGGGGAGAATGTGCCATCTCCACACAGACATGGAGAGAATGTGCAAACCCAACACAGACACGGGGAGAATGTGCAAACTCCACACAGACAGGGGGAGAATGTATAAACTCAACACAGACAAGGGGAGAATGTGCAAAATCCACACAGAAACGGGGAGAATGTGCAAACACCACACAGACACAGGGAGAATGTGCAAACTCCACACACACACGGGGAGAATGTGCAAACTCCACAAGGACACGGGGAGAATGTGCAAACACCACACAGAAACGGTGAGAATACGCAAACCCCACATAGATTCGGGGAGAATGTGCAAACGCCACATAGAAATTGGGAGAATGCGCAAACACCACACGGACACGGGGAGAATGTGCAAACTCCACACGGACACGGGGAGAATGCGCAAACCCCACAAAGACTCGGGGAGAATGTGCAAACGCCACACAGAAATGGGGAGAATGCGCAAACTCAACACAGACACGGGGAGAATGTGCAAACTGCACACAGACACGGGGCGAATGTGCAAACACCACGCAGACATGGGGAGAATGTGCAAACACTGCACGGACACGTGGAGAATGTGCAAACTCAAAACAGGCACGGGGAGAATGTGCAAACCCCACACAGACACGGGGAGAATGAGCAAACTCCATACAGACGCAGGGAGAATGTGCAAACTCCACTCGGACACGGGAAGAATGTGCAAGCCCCACACAGACTCGGGGAGAATGTGCAAACTCCACACAGATACGGGGAGAACGTGAAAACTCAACACAGACATGGGGAGAATGTGCAAACTCCACACAGGCACGGGGAGAATATGCAAACTAAACACAGACAGGGGGAGAATGTGCAAACTCCACACAGATACGGGGAGAATGTGCAAACTCCACAAAGACACGGGGAGAATGTGCAAACCCCACACAGATATGGGGAGAAAGTGCAAACTCCACACAGACACGGGGAGAATGTGCAAACTCCACACAGAATGGGGGAGAATGTGCAAAATCCACGCAGACATGGAGAGAATGTGCAAACTCCATGCAGACACAGTGAGAATGTGCAAACTCCACACGGACACGGGGAGAATGTGCAAACTCCACACAGACACGGGGAAAATGTGCAAACCCCACACAGACACGGGGAGAATGTGCAAACTCCGCAAAGACATGGGGAGAATGTGCAAACTCCACACAGACACGGGGAGAATGTGCAAAATTCACGCAGACACAGGGAGAATGTGCAAACTCAACAGACACGGGGGGAATGTGCAAACTCCACACAGACGCGGGGAGAATATGCAAATTTAACACAGACACAGGGAGAATGTGCAAACTCCACACAGACACAGAAAGAATGTGCAAACACGACACAGATACGGGGAGAATGTGCAAACTGAAAACAGACACGGGGAGAATGTGCAAACCCCACACAGACACGGGGAGAATGTGCAAACTCCACAAAGACACTGGGAGAATGTGCAAAATCCACAAAGACACGGGGAGAATGTGCAAACACCACACATCCACAGGGAGAATGTGCAAATACCACACAGAAACGGGGAGGATGCGCAAACTCAACACAGACACGGGGAGATTGTCCAAACACCACGCAGAAACGGGGAGAATGTGCAAACTCAACACAGACACGGGGAAAATGTGCAAACCCCACACAGACACGGGGAGAATGTGCAAACTCCACAAAGACACGGGGAGAATGTGCAAACACCACACAGACATGGGAAGAATGTGCAAACCCCACACAGACACGGTGAGAATGTGCAAACTCAACACAGACACGGGGAGAATATGCAGACACCACGCAGGCACGGGGAGAAAGTGTAAACTCCACACAGACACGGGGAGAATGTGCAAACTGCACACAGACACGGGGAGAATGTTCAAACGCCACACAAAGACAGGGAGAATGTGCAAACACCACGCAGACACGGGGAGAATGTGCAAACTCCACTCGGTCACGAGAAGAATGTGCAAACCCCACACAGACTCGGAGAGAATGTGCAAACTCCACACAGACAAGGAGAGAATGTGCAAACTCAACACAGACACGGGGAGAATGTGCAAACTCCACACAGACAGGGGGAGAATGTATAAACTCAACACAGACAAGGGGAGAATGTGCAAAATCCACACAGAAACGGGGAGAATGTGCAAACACCACACAGACACAGGGAGAATGTGCAAACTCCACACACACACGGGGAGAATGTGCAAACTCCACAAGGACACGAGGAGAAAGTGCAAACTCCACACAGGCATGGGGAGAATGTGCAAACTGCACACAGACATGGGGAGTGTGTGCAAACTCCACACAGGCATGGTGAAATGTGCAAACTCCACACAGACACGGGGAGAATTTGCAAACTCCCCACAGACACGGGGAGTGTGTGCAAACTCCACACAGGCACGGGGAGAATGTGCAAACTCCACACAGACATGGGGTGAAAGTGCAAACTCCACACAGACATGGGGAGTGTGTGCAAACTCCACAGAGGCATGGGAAGAATGTGCAAACCCCACACAGACACGGGGTGAAAGTGCAAACTCCACACAGACACGGGCAGTGTGTGCAAACTCCACACAGACATGGGGAGAATGTGCAAACTCCCCACAGACACGGGGAGTGTGTGCAAACTCCACACAGGCACGGGGAGAATGTGCAAACTCCACACAGACATGGGGTGAAAGTGCAAACTCCACACAGACATGGGGAGTGTGTGCAAACTCCACACAGGCATGGGGAGAATGTGCAAACCCCACACAGACACGGGGAGAATGTGCAAACACCACGCAGACATGGGGAGAATGTGCAAACTCCACACAGACACGGGCAGTGTGTGCAAACTCCACACAGGTTGGGGGAGAATGTGCAAACTCCACACAGACACGGGGTGAAAGTGCAAACTCCAGACAGTCACGGGGAGAATGTACATACACCACACGGATACGAAGAGAATGTGCAAACTCCACACAGACACGGAGAGAATGTGCAAAGCCCACATAGATGCAGGGGAAATGTGTGAACTCAACACAGAAACGGGGAGAATGTGCAAACTCCGCACAGACACGGGGAGAAAATGCGAACGTAACACAGACAAGGCGAGAATGTGCAAACTCCACACAGACAAGGAGAGAATGTGCAAACTCAACACAGACACGGGGAGAATGTGCAAACTCCACACAGACAGGGGGAGAATGTATAAACTCAACACAGACAAGGGGAGAATGTGCAAAATCCACACAGAAACGGGGAGAATGTGCAAACACCACACAGACACAGGGAGAATGTGCAAACTCCACACACACACGGGGAGAATGTGCAAACTCCACAAGGACACGAGGAGAAAGTGCAAACTCCACACAGGCACGGGGAGAATGTGCAAACTGCACACAGACATGGGGAGTGTGTGCAAACTCCACACAGGCATGGTGAAATGTGCAAACTCCACACAGACACGGGGAGAATGTGCAAACTCCCCACAGACACGGGGAGTGTGTGCAAACTCCACACAGGCACGGGGAGAATGTGCAAACTCCACACAGACATGGGGTGAAAGTGCAAACTCCACACAGACATGGGGAGTGTGTGCAAACTCCACACAGGCATGGGGAGAATGTGCAAACCCCACACAGACACGGGGTGAAAGTGCAACCTCCACACAGACACGGGCAGTGTGTGCAAACTCCACACAGACATGGGGAGAATGTGCAAACTCCCCACAGACACGGCGAGTGTGTGCAAACTCCACACAGGCACGGGGAGAATGTGCAAACTCCACAAAGTTACGGGGAGCATGTGAAAACTCAATACAGACACGGGGAGAATGTGCAAACTCCACACAGACAAGGGGAGAATATGCAAACTAAACACAGATACGGGGAGAATCTGCAAAACAAGATAGACACGGGGAGAATGTGCAAACCCCACACAGACACGAGGAGAAAGTGCAAACTCCACACAGACGCGGGGACAATGTGGAAAATCCACGCAGACATGGGGAGAATGTGCAAACTCCCCACAGACACGGGGAGATTGTCCAAACTCCACACAGGCACGGGGAGAATGTGCAAAATGCACACAGACACGGGGAGAATGTGCAAACTCCCCACAGACACGGGGAGTGTGTGCAAACTCCACACAGGCATGGGGAGAATGTGCAAACTCCACACAGACACGGGGAGAATGTGCAAACTCCCCACAGACACGGGGAGTGTGTGCAAACTCCACACAGGCACGGGGAGAATGTGCAAACTCCACACAGACATGGGGTGAAAGTGCAAACTCCAGACAGACATGGGGAGTGTGTGCAAACTCCACACAGGCATGGGGAGAATGTGCAAACCCCACACAGACACGGGGAGAATGTGCAAACACCACGCAGACATGGGGAGAATGTGCAAACTCCACACAGACACGGGCAGTGTGTGCAAACTCCACACAGGTTGGGGGAGAATGTGCAAACTCCACACAGACACGGGGTGAAAGTGCAAACTCCAGACAGTCACGGGGAGAATGTACATACACCACACGGATACGAAGAGAATGTGCAAACTCCACACAGACACGGGGAGAATGTGCAAAGCCCACATAGATGCAGGGGAAATGTGCGAACTCAACACAGAAACGGGGAGAATGTGCAAACTCCACACAGACACGGGGAGATTGTGCAAACTCAACACAGACTCGGGGAGAATGTGCAATCTCCGCACAGACACGGGGAGAAAATGCGAACGTAACACAGACACGGGGAGAATGTGCCATCTCCACACAGACATGGAGAGAATGTGCAAACCCAACACAGACACGGGGAGAATGTGCAAACTCCACACAGACAGGGGGAGAATGTATAAACTCAACACAGACAAGGGGAGAATGTGCAAAATCCACACAGAAACGGGGAGAATGTGCAAACACCACACAGACACAGGGAGAATGTGCAAACTCCACACACACACGGGGAGAATGTGCAAACTCCACAAGGACACGGGGAGAATGTGCAAACACCACACAGAAACGGTGAGAATACGCAAACCCCACATAGATTCGGGGAGAATGTGCAAACACCACATAGAAATTGGGAGAATGCGCAAACACCACACGGACACGGGGAGAATGTGCAAACTCCACACGGACACGGGGAGAATGCGCAAACCCCACAAAGACTCGGGGAGAATGTGCAAACGCCACACAGAAATGGGGAGAATGCGCAAACTCAACACAGACACGGGGAGAATGTGCAAACTGCACACAGACACGGGGCGAATGTGCAAACACCACGCAGACATGGGGAGAATGTGCAAACACTGCACGGACACGTGGAGAATGTGCAAACTCAAAACAGGCACGGGGAGAATGTGCAAACCCCACACAGACACGGGGAGAATGAGCAAACTCCATACAGACGCAGGGAGAATGTGCAAACTCCACTCGGACACGGGAAGAATGTGCAAGCCCCACACAGACTCGGGGAGAATGTGCAAACTCCACACAGATACGGGGAGAACGTGAAAACTCAACACAGACATGGGGAGAATGTGCAAACTCCACACAGGCACGGGGAGAATATGCAAACTCCACAAAGACACGGGGAGAATGTGCAAACCCCACACAGATATGGGGAGAAAGTGCAAACTCCACACAGACACGGGGAGAATGTGCAAACTCCACACAGAATGGGGGAGAATGTGCAAAATCCACGCAGACATGGAGAGAATGTGCAAACTCCATGCAGACACAGTGAGAATGTGCAAACTCCACACGGACACGGGGAGAATGTGCAAACTCCACACAGACACGGGGAAAATGTGCAAACCCCACACAGACACGGGGAGAATGTGCAAACTCCGCAAAGACATGGGGAGAATGTGCAAACTCCACACAGACACGGGGAGAATGTGCAAAATTCACGCAGACACAGGGAGAATGTGCAAACTCAACAGACACGGGGGGAATGTGCAAACTCCACACAGACGCGGGGAGAATATGCAAATTTAACACAGACACAGGGAGAATGTGCAAACTCCACACAGACACAGAAAGAATGTGCAAACACGACACAGATACGGGGAGAATGTGCAAACTGAAAACAGACACGGGGAGAATGTGCAAACCCCACACAGACACGGGGAGAATGTGCAAACTCCACAAAGACACTGGGAGAATGTGCAAAATCCACAAAGACACGGGGAGAATGTGCAAACACCACACAGCCACAGGGAGAATGTGCAAATACCACACAGAAACGGGGAGGATGCGCAAACTCAACACAGACACGGGGAGATTGTCCAAACACCACGCAGAAACGGGGAGAATGTGCAAACTCAACACAGACACGGGGAAAATGTGCAAACCCCACACAGACACGGGGAGAATGTGCAAACTCCACAAAGACACGGGGAGAATGTGCAAACACCACACAGACATGGGAAGAATGTGCAAACCCCACACAGACACGGTGAGAATGTGCAAACTCAACACAGACACGGGGAGAATATGCAGACACCACGCAGGCACGGGGAGAAAGTGTAAACTCCACACAGACACGGGGAAAATGTGCAAACTGCACACAGACACGGGGAGAATGTTCAAACGCCACACAAAGACAGGGAGAATGTGCAAACACCACGCAGACACGGGGAGAATGTGCAAACTCCACTCGGTCACGAGAAGAATGTGCAAACCCCACACAGACTCGGAGAGAATGTGCAAACTCCACACAGACAAGGAGAGAATGTGCAAACTCAACACAGACACGGGGAGAATGTGCAAACTCCACACAGACAGGGGGAGAATGTATAAACTCAACACAGACAAGGGGAGAATGTGCAAAATCCACACAGAAACGGGGAGAATGTGCAAACACCACACAGACACAGGGAGAATGTGCAAACTCCACACACACACGGGGAGAATGTGCAAACTCCACAAGGACACGAGGAGAAAGTGCAAACTCCACACAGGCATGGGGAGAATGTGCAAACTGCACACAGACATGGGGAGTGTGTGCAAACTCCACACAGGCATGGTGAAATGTGCAAACTCCACACAGACACGGGGAGAATTTGCAAACTCCCCACAGACACGGGGAGTGTGTGCAAACTCCACACAGGCACGGGGAGAATGTGCAAACTCCACACAGACATGGGGTGAAAGTGCAAACTCCACACAGACATGGGGAGTGTGTGCAAACTCCACACAGGCATGGGAAGAATGTGCAAACCCCACACAGACACGGGGTGAAAGTGCAAACTCCACACAGACACGGGCAGTGTGTGCAAACTCCACACAGACATGGGGAGAATGTGCAAACTCCCCACAGACACGGGGAGTGTGTGCAAACTCCACACAGGCACGGGGAGAATGTGCAAACTCCATAAAGTTACGGGGAGCATGTGAAAACTCAATACAGACACGGGGAGAATGTGCAAACTCCACACAGACAAGGGGAGAATATGCAAACTAAACACAGATACGGGGAGAATCTGCAAAACAAGATAGACACGGGGAGAATGTGCAAACCCCACACAGACACGAGGAGAAAGTGCAAACTCCACACAGACGCGGGGAGAATTTGCAAAATTCACGCAGACATGGGGAGAATGTGCAAACTCCCCACAGACACGGGGAGATTGTCCAAACTCCACACAGGCACGGGGTGAATGTGCAAACTGCACACAGACACGGGGAGAATGTGCAAACTCCCCACAGACACGGGGATTGTGTGCAAACTCCACACAGGCATGGGGAGAATGTGCAAACTCCACACAGACACGGGGAGAATGTGCAAACTCCCCACAGACACGGGGAGTGTGTGCAAACTCCACACAGGCACGGGGAGAATGTGCAAACTCCACACAGACATGTGGTGAAAGTGCAAACTCCACACAGACATGGGGAGTGTGTGCAAACTCCACACAGGCATGGGGAGAATGTGCAAACCCCACACAGACACGGGGAGAATGTGCAAACACCACGCAGACATGGGGAGAATGTGCAAACTTCACACAGACACGGGCAGTGTGTGCAAACTCCACACAGGTTGGGGGAGAATGTGCAAACTCCACACAGACACGGGGTGAAAGTGCAAACTCCAGACAGTCACGGGGAGAATGTACATACACCACACGGATACGAAGAGAATGTGCAAACTCCACACAGACACGGGGAGAATGTGCAAAGCCCACATAGATGCAGGGGAAATGTGCGAACTCAACACAGAAACGGGGAGAATGTGCAAACTCCACACAGACACGGGGAGATTGTGCAAACTCAACACAGACTCGGGGAGAATGTGCAATCTCCGCACAGACACGGGGAGAAAATGCGAACGTAACACAGACACGGGGAGAATGTGCAAACTCCACACAGACATGGAGAGAATGTGCAAACTCAACACAGACACGGGGAGAATGTGCAAACTCCACACAGACAGGGGGAGAATGTATAAACTCAACACAGACAAGGGGAGAATGTGCAAAATCCACACAGAAACGGGGAGAATGTGCAAACACCACACAGACACAGGGAGAATGTGCAAACTCCACACACACACGGGGAGAATGTGCAAACTCCACAAGGACACGGGGAGAATGTGCAAACACCACACAGAAACGGTGAGAATACGCAAACCCCACATAGACTCGGGGAGAATGTGCAAACGCCACATAGAAATGGGGAGAATGCGCAAACACCACACGGACACGGGGAGAATGTGCAAACTCCACACGGACACGGGGAGAATGCGCAAACCCCACAAGGACACGGGGAGAATGTGCAAACACCACACAGAAACGGTGAGAATACGCAAACCCCACATAGACTCGGGGAGAATGTGCAAACGCCACATAGAAATGGGGAGAATGTGCAAACTCCACACACACACGGGGAGAATGTGCAAACTCCACAAGGACACGGGGAGAATGTGCAAACACCACACAGAAACGGTGAGAATACGCAAACCCCACATAGACTCGGGGAGAATGTGCAAACGCCACATAGAAATGGGGAGAATGCGCAAACACCACACGGACACGGGGAGAATGTGCAAACTCCACACGGACACGGGGAGAATGCGCAAACCCCACAAGGACACGGGGAGAATGTGCAAACACCACACAGAAACGGTGAGAATACGCAAACCCCACATAGACTCGGGGAGAATGTGCAAACGCCACATAGAAATGGGGAGAATGTGCAAACTCCACACACACACGGGGAGAATGTGCAAACTCCACAAGGACACGGGGAGAATGTGCAAACACCACACAGAATCGGTGAGAATACGCAAACCCCACATAGACTCGGGAAGAATGTGCAAACGCCACATAGAAATGGGGAGAATGCGCAAACACCACACGGACACGGGGAGAATGCGCAAACACCACACGGACACGGGGAGAATGTGCAAACACCACACAGAAACGGTGAGAATACGCAAACTCAACACAGACACGGGGAGAATGTGCAAACTCCACACGGACACGGGGAGAATGCGCAAACCCCACAAGGACACGGGGAGAATGTGCAAACACCACACAGAAACGGTGAGAATACGCAAACCCCACATAGACTCGGGGAGAATGTGCAAACGCCACATAGAAATGGGGAGAATGTGCAAACTCCACACACACACGGGGAGAATGTGCAAACTCCACAAGGACACGGGGAGAATGTGCAAACACCACACAGAATCGGTGAGAATACGCAAACCCCACATAGACTCGGGAAGAATGTGCAAACGCCACATAGAAATGGGGAGAATGCGCAAACACCACACGGACACGGGGAGAATGCGCAAACACCACACGGACACGGGGAGAATGTGCAAACACCACACAGAAACGGTGAGAATACGCAAACTCAACACAGACACGGGGAGAATGTGCAAACTCCACACAGACACGGGGAGAATGTGCAAACACCACACGGACACGGGGAGAATGTGCAAACTCCACACGGACACGGGGAGAATGCGCAAACCCTACAAAGACTCGGGGAGAATGTGCAAACGCCACACAGAAATGGGGAGAATGCGCAAACTCAACACAGACACGGGGAGAATGTGCAAACTGCACACAGACACGGGGCGAATGTGCAAACACCACGCAGACATGGGGAGAATGTGCAAACACTGCACGGACACGTGGAGAATGTGCAAACTCAAAACAGGCACGGGGAGAATGTGCAAACCCCACACAGACACGGGGAGAATGAGCAAACTCCATACAGACGCAGGGAGAATGTGCAAACTCCACTCGGACACGGGAAGAATGTGCAAGCCCCACACAGACTCGGGGAGAATGTGCAAACTCCACACAGATACGGGGAGATCGTGAAAACTCAACACAGACATGGGGAGAATGTGCAAACTCCACACAGGCACGGGGAGAATATGCAAACTAAACACAGACAGGGGGAGAATGTGCAAACTCCACACAGATACGGGGAGAATGTGCAAACTCCACAAAGACACGGGGAGAATGTGGAAACCCCACACAGATATGGGGAGAAAGTGCAAACTCCACACAGACACGGGGAGAATGTGCAAACTCCACACAGAATGGGGGAGAATGTGCAAAATCCACGCAGACATGGAGAGAATGTGCAAACTCCATGCAGACACGGGGAGAATGTGCAAACTCCACACAGACACGGGGTGAAAGTGCAAACTCCACACAGACACGGGGTGAAAGTGCAAACTCCACACAGACATGGGGAGAATGTGCAAACTCCACGCAGACACGGGGAGAATGTGCAAACTCCACACAGACACAGGCAGTGTGTGCAAACTCCACACAGTCACGGGGAGAATGTGCATACCGCACCCAGAGACATGGAGAATGTGCAAAATTCACGCAGACAAGGGGAGAATGTGCAAACTCCACACAGACACAGTGAGAATGTGCAAACTCCACACGGACACGGGGAGAATGTGCAAACTCCACACAGACACGGGGAAAATGTGCAAACCCCACACAGACACGGGGAGAATGTGCAAACTCCGCAAAGACATGGGGAGAATGTGCAAACTCCACACAGACACGGGGAGAATGTGCAAAATTCACGCAGACACAGGGAGAATGTGCAAACTCAACAGCCACGGGGGGAATGTGCAAACTCCACACAGACGCGGGGAGAATATGCAAATTTAACACAGACACGGGGAGAATGTGCAAACTCAACACAGACACAGAAAGAATGTGCAAACACGACACAGATACGGGGAGAATGTGCAAACTCAACACAGACACGGGGAGAATGTGCAAACCCCACACAGACACGGGGAGAATGTGCAAACTACACAAAGACACTGGGAGAATGTGCAAACTCCACAAAGACACGGGGAGAATGTGCAAACACCACACAGCCACAGGGAGAATGTCCAAACACCACACAGAAACGGGGAGAATGTGCAAACTCAACACAGACACGGGGAAAATGTGCAAACCCCACACAGACACGGGGAGAATGTGCAAACTCCACAAAGACACGGGGAGAATGTGCAAACACCACACAGACATGGGAAGAATGTGCAAACCCCACACAGACACGGTGAGAATGTGCAAACTCAACACAGACACGGGGAGAATATGCAGACACCACGCAGGCACGGGGAGAAAGTGTAAACTCCACACAGACACGGGGAGAATGTGCAAACTGCACACAGACACGGGGAGAATGTTCAAACGCCACACAAAGACAGGGAGAATGTGCAAACACCACGCAGACACGGGGAGAATGTGCAAACTCCACTCGGTCACGAGAAGAATGTGCAAACCCCACACAGACTCGGAGAGAATGTGCAAACTCCACACAGATACGGGGAGAATGTGAAAACTCAACACAGACACGGGGAGAATGTGCAAACTCCACACAGACACGGGGAGAATGTGCAAACTCAACACAAACACGGGGACAATGTGCACACACCACACAGACATGGGGAGAAAGTGTAAACTCCACACAGACACGGGGAGAATATGCAAACTAAACACAGACACGGGTGGAATGTGCAAACTCCACACAGATATGGGGTGAATGTGCAAAACAAGATAGACACGGGGAGAATGTGCAAAACCAACACAGACACGAGGAGAAAGTGCAAACTCCACGCAGACACGGGGAGAATGTGCAAACTCCACACAGACTGGGGGAGAATGTGCAAAATCCACACACACATGGGGAGAATGTGCAAACTCCACGCAGACATGGGGAGAATGTGCAAACTCCCCACAGACACGGGTAGTGTGTGTGCAAACTCCACACAGGCACGGGGAGAATGTGCAAACTCCACACAGACATGGGGTGAATGTGCAAACTCCACACAGACATGGGGAGTGTGTGCAAACTCCACACAGGCATGGGGAGAATGTGCAAAATCCACACAGACACGGGGTGAAAGTGCAAACTCCACACAGACACGGGGAGAATGTGCAAACTCTACGCAGACATGGAGAGAATGTGCAAACTCCACACAGGCACAGGCAGTGTGTGCAAACTCCACACAGGTTCGGGGAGAATGTGCAAACTCCACACAGTCACGGGGAGAATGTGCAAACCGCACCCAGAGACGGGGAGCATGTGCAAAATTCACGCAGATAGGGGAAAATGTGCAAACTCCACACAGACACAGTGAGAATGTGCAAACTCCACATGGACAGGGGGAGAATGTGCAAACCCCACACAGACACGGGAAGAATGTGCAAAATTCACGCAGACGCGGTGAGAATATGCAAATTTAACACAGATACGGGGAGAATGTGCAAACTCAACACAGACGCGGTGAGAATGTGCAAACACCACTCCGACACGGGGAGAATGTGCAAATATCATACGGACACGGGGAGAATGTGCAAACTCAACACAGCCAAAGGGAGAATGTGCAAACACCACACAGAAACGGGGAGAATGCGCAAACTCAACACAGACACGGGGAGAATGTCCAAACACCACACAGAAACGGGGAGAATGCGCAAATTCAACACAGACACGGGGAGAATTTGCAAACACCACACAGACACGGGGAGAATGTGCAAACTCCACAAAGACACGGGGAGAATGTGCAAACACCACACAGACATGGGGAGAATGTGCAAACACTGCACGGACACGTGGAGAATGTGCAAACTCAAAACAGACACGGGGAGAATGTGCAAACACCACACAGACACAGGGAGAATGTGCAAACTCCACTCGGACAAGGGAAGAATGTGCAAACCCCACACAGACTCGGGGAGAATGTGCAAACTCCACACAGATACGGGGAGAATGTGAAAACTCAACACAGACACGGGGAGAATGTGCAAACTCCACACAGACACGGGGTGAAAGTGCAAACTCCAGACAGTCACGGGGAGAATGTACATACACCACACGGATACGAAGAGAATGTGCAAACTCCACACAGACACGGGGAGAATGTGCAAAGCCCACATAGATGCAGGGGAAATGTGCGAACTCAACACAGAAACGGGGAGAATGTGCAAACTCCACACAGACACGGGGAGATTGTGCAAACTCAACACAGACTCGGGGAGAATGTGCAATCTCCACACAGACACGGGGAGAAAATGCGAACGTAACACAGACACGGGGAGAATGTGCAAACTCCACACAGACATGGAGAGAATGTGCAAACTCAACACAGACACGGGGAGAATGTGCAAACTCCACACAGACAGGGGGAGAATGTATAAACTCAACACAGACAAGGGGAGAATGTGCAAAATCCACACAGAAACGGGGAGAATGTGCAAACACCACACAGACACAGGGAGAATGTGCAAACTCCACACACACACGGGGAGAATGTGCAAACTCCACAAGGACACGGGGAGAATGTGCAAACACCACACAGAAACGGTGAGAATACGCAAACCCCACATAGACTCGGGGAGAATGTGCAAACGCCACATAGAAATGGGGAGAATGCGCAAACACCACACGGACACGGGGAGAATGTGCAAACTCCACACGGACACGGGGAGAATGCGCAAACCCCACAAGGACACGGGGAGAATGTGCAAACACCACACAGAAACGGTGAGAATACGCAAACCCCACATAGACTCGGGGAGAATGTGCAAACGCCACATAGAAATGGGGAGAATGTGCAAACTCCACACACACACGGGGAGAATGTGCAAACTCCACAAGGACACGGGGAGAATGTGCAAACACCACACAGAAACGGTGAGAATACGCAAACCCCACATAGACTCGGGGAGAATGTGCAAACGCCACATAGAAATGGGGAGAATGCGCAAACACCACACGGACACGGGGAGAATGTGCAAACTCCACACGGACACGGGGAGAATGCGCAAACCCCACAAGGACACGGAGAGAATGTGCAAACACCACACAGAAACGGTGAGAATACGCAAACCCCACATAGACTCGGGGAGAATGTGCAAACGCCACATAGAAATGGGGAGAATGTGCAAACTCCACACACACACGGGGAGAATGTGCAAACTCCACAAGGACACGGGGAGAATGTGCAAACACCACACAGAATCGGTGAGAATACGCAAACCCCACATAGACTCGGGAAGAATGTGCAAACGCCACATAGAAATGGGGAGAATGCGCAAACACCACACGGACACGGGGAGAATGCGCAAACACCACACGGACACGGGGAGAATGTGCAAACACCACACAGAAACGGTGAGAATACGCAAACTCAACACAGACACGGGGAGAATGTGCAAACTCCACACGGACACGGGGAGAATGCGCAAACCCCACAAGGACACGGGGAGAATGTGCAAACACCACACAGAAACGGTGAGAATACGCAAACCCCACATAGACTCGGGGAGAATGTGCAAACGCCACATAGAAATGGGGAGAATGTGCAAACTCCACACACACACGGGGAGAATGTGCAAACTCCACAAGGACACGGGGAGAATGTGCAAACACCACACAGAATCGGTGAGAATACGCAAACCCCACATAGACTCGGGAAGAATGTGCAAACGCCACATAGAAATGGGGAGAATGCGCAAACACCACACGGACACGGGGAGAATGCGCAAACACCACACGGACACGGGGAGAATGTGCAAACACCACACAGAAACGGTGAGAATACGCAAACTCAACACAGACACGGGGAGAATGTGCAAACTCCACACAGACACGGGGAGAATGTGCAAACACCACACGGACACGGGGAGAATGTGCAAACTCCACACGGACACGGGGAGAATGCGCAAACCCTACAAAGACTCGGGGAGAATGTGCAAACGCCACACAGAAATGGGGAGAATGCGCAAACTCAACACAGACACGGGGAGAATGTGCAAACTGCACACAGACACGGGGCGAATGTGCAAACACCACGCAGACATGGGGAGAATGTGCAAACACTGCACGGACACGTGGAGAATGTGCAAACTCAAAACAGGCACGGGGAGAATGTGCAAACCCCACACAGACACGGGGAGAATGAGCAAACTCCATACAGACGCAGGGAGAATGTGCAAACTCCACTCGGACACGGGAAGAATGTGCAAGCCCCACACAGACTCGGGGAGAATGTGCAAACTCCACACAGATACGGGGAGATCGTGAAAACTCAACACAGACATGGGGAGAATGTGCAAACTCCACACAGGCACGGGGAGAATATGCAAACTAAACACAGACAGGGGGAGAATGTGCAAACTCCACACAGATACGGGGAGAATGTGCAAACTCCACAAAGACACGGGGAGAATGTGGAAACCCCACACAGATATGGGGAGAAAGTGCAAACTCCACACAGACACGGGGAGAATGTGCAAACTCCACACAGAATGGGGGAGAATGTGCAAAATCCACGCAGACATGGAGAGAATGTGCAAACTCCATGCAGACACGGGGAGAATGTGCAAACTCCACACAGACACGGGGTGAAAGTGCAAACTCCACACAGACACGGGGTGAAAGTGCAAACTCCACACAGACATGGGGAGAATGTGCAAACTCCACGCAGACACGGGGAGAATGTGCAAACTCCACACAGACACAGGCAGTGTGTGCAAACTCCACACAGTCACGGGGAGAATGTGCATACCGCACCCAGAGACATGGAGAATGTGCAAAATTCACGCAGACAAGGGGAGAATGTGCAAACTCCACACAGACACAGTGAGAATGTGCAAACTCCACACGGACACGGGGAGAATGTGCAAACTCCACACAGACACGGGGAAAATGTGCAAACCCCACACAGACACGGGGAGAATGTGCAAACTCCGCAAAGACATGGGGAGAATGTGCAAACTCCACACAGACACGGGGAGAATGTGCAAAATTCACGCAGACACAGGGAGAATGTGCAAACTCAACAGCCACGGGGGGAATGTGCAAACTCCACACAGACGCGGGGAGAATATGCAAATTTAACACAGACACGGGGAGAATGTGCAAACTCAACACAGACACAGAAAGAATGTGCAAACACGACACAGATACGGGGAGAATGTGCAAACTCAACACAGACACGGGGAGAATGTGCAAACCCCACACAGACACGGGGAGAATGTGCAAACTACACAAAGACACTGGGAGAATGTGCAAACTCCACAAAGACACGGGGAGAATGTGCAAACACCACACAGCCACAGGGAGAATGTCCAAACACCACACAGAAACGGGGAGAATGTGCAAACTCAACACAGACACGGGGAAAATGTGCAAACCCCACACAGACACGGGGAGAATGTGCAAACTCCACAAAGACACGGGGAGAATGTGCAAACACCACACAGACATGGGAAGAATGTGCAAACCCCACACAGACACGGTGAGAATGTGCAAACTCAACACAGACACGGGGAGAATATGCAGACACCACGCAGGCACGGGGAGAAAGTGTAAACTCCACACAGACACGGGGAGAATGTGCAAACTGCACACAGACACGGGGAGAATGTTCAAACGCCACACAAAGACAGGGAGAATGTGCAAACACCACGCAGACACGGGGAGAATGTGCAAACTCCACTCGGTCACGAGAAGAATGTGCAAACCCCACACAGACTCGGAGAGAATGTGCAAACTCCACACAGATACGGGGAGAATGTGAAAACTCAACACAGACACGGGGAGAATGTGCAAACTCCACACAGACACGGGGAGAATGTGCAAACTCAACACAAACACGGGGACAATGTGCACACACCACACAGACATGGGGAGAAAGTGTAAACTCCACACAGACACGGGGAGAATATGCAAACTAAACACAGACACGGGTGGAATGTGCAAACTCCACACAGATATGGGGTGAATGTGCAAAACAAGATAGACACGGGGAGAATGTGCAAAACCAACACAGACACGAGGAGAAAGTGCAAACTCCACGCAGACACGGGGAGAATGTGCAAACTCCACACAGACTGGGGGAGAATGTGCAAAATCCACACACACATGGGGAGAATGTGCAAACTCCACGCAGACATGGGGAGAATGTGCAAACTCCCCACAGACACGGGTAGTGTGTGTGCAAACTCCACACAGGCACGGGGAGAATGTGCAAACTCCACACAGACATGGGGTGAATGTGCAAACTCCACACAGACATGGGGAGTGTGTGCAAACTCCACACAGGCATGGGGAGAATGTGCAAAATCCACACAGACACGGGGTGAAAGTGCAAACTCCACACAGACACGGGGAGAATGTGCAAACTCTACGCAGACATGGAGAGAATGTGCAAACTCCACACAGGCACAGGCAGTGTGTGCAAACTCCACACAGGTTCGGGGAGAATGTGCAAACTCCACACAGTCACGGGGAGAATGTGCAAACCGCACCCAGAGACGGGGAGCATGTGCAAAATTCACGCAGATAGGGGAAAATGTGCAAACTCCACACAGACACAGTGAGAATGTGCAAACTCCACATGGACAGGGGGAGAATGTGCAAACCCCACACAGACACGGGAAGAATGTGCAAAATTCACGCAGACGCGGTGAGAATATGCAAATTTAACACAGATACGGGGAGAATGTGCAAACTCAACACAGACGCGGTGAGAATGTGCAAACACCACTCCGACACGGGGAGAATGTGCAAATATCATACGGACACGGGGAGAATGTGCAAACTCAACACAGCCAAAGGGAGAATGTGCAAACACCACACAGAAACGGGGAGAATGCGCAAACTCAACACAGACACGGGGAGAATGTCCAAACACCACACAGAAACGGGGAGAATGCGCAAATTCAACACAGACACGGGGAGAATTTGCAAACACCACACAGACACGGGGAGAATGTGCAAACTCCACAAAGACACGGGGAGAATGTGCAAACACCACACAGACATGGGGAGAATGTGCAAACACTGCACGGACACGTGGAGAATGTGCAAACTCAAAACAGACACGGGGAGAATGTGCAAACACCACACAGACACAGGGAGAATGTGCAAACTCCACTCGGACAAGGGAAGAATGTGCAAACCCCACACAGACTCGGGGAGAATGTGCAAACTCCACACAGATACGGGGAGAATGTGAAAACTCAACACAGACACGGGGAGAATGTGCAAACTCCACACAGGCACGGGGAGAATATGCAAACTAAACACAGACACGGGGAGAATGTGCAAACTCGTAACAGATACGGGGAGAATGTGCAAGCTCAACACAGATACGGGGAGAATGTGCAAACACCACACAGACAGAGGGAGAATGTGCAAACACTGCACGGACACGTGGAGAATGTGCAAACTCAAAACAGACACAGGGAGAATGTGCAAACTCCACACAGACACTGGGAGAATGTGCAAAGTCCACATAGACACAGGGAAAATGTGCAAACTCAACACAGACACGGGGAGAATGTGCAAACTCCACACAGACACGGGGAGATTGTGCAAACGCAGCACAGACATGGGAAGAATGTGCAAACTCCGCACAGACACGGGGAGAATTGGAAAACGTAACACAGACAAGGCGAGAATGTGCAAACTCCACACAGACACGGGGAGAATGTGCAAACTGAACACAGACACGGGGAGAATGTGCAAACTCCACACAGACACGGGGAGAATGTATAAACTCCACGCAGACACGGGGAGAATGTGCAAATACCACGCATACACGGGGAGAATGTGCAAACTCCACACAGACACGGGTAGAGTGTGCAAACTCCACACACACACGGGGAGAATGTGGAAACGCGACAAAGACACGGCGAGAATGTGCAAAATCCACACAGACACGGGGAGAATGTGCAAACACCACACAAACATGGGGAGAATGTGCAAACTCCACACAGACACAGGGAGAATGTGCAAACTCCACACACACACACGGGGAGAATGTGCAAACTCCACACGGACACAGCGAGAATGTGCAAACCCCACACAGATGCGGGGAGAATTCGCAAACACCACACAGAAACGGGGAGAATGCGCAAACTCAACACAGACACGGGGAGAATGTGCAAACTCCACACAGACATGGGGAGAATGTGCAAACACCACACGGACACGGGGAGAATGTGCAAACTCCACACGGCCACGGCGAGAATGTGCAAACCCCACACAGACTCGGGGAGAATATGCAAACACCACACAGAAACAGGGAGAATGCGCAAACTCAACACAGACACGGGGAGAATGTGCAAACTCCACAAAGACACGTGGAGAATGTGCAAACACCACACAGACACGGGGAGAATGTGCAAACCCCACACAGACACGGGGAGAATGTGCAAACTCAACTCACACGCGGGGAGAAGGTGCAGACACCACACAAAGACAGGGAGAATGTGCAAACAGCACGCAGACATGGGGAGAATATGCAAACACCGCACGGACACGTGGAGAATGTGCAAACATCACGCAGACATGGGGAGAATGTGCAAACTCCACACAGACACGGGGTGAAAGTGCAAACTCCAGACAGTCACGGGGAGAATGTACATACACCACAGGGATACGAAGAGAATGTGCAAACTCCACACAGACACGGGGAGAATGTGCAAAGCCCACATAGATGCAGGGGAAATGTGCGAACTCAACACAGAAACGGGGAGAATGTGCAAACTCCACACAGACACGGGGAGATTGTGCAAACTCAACACAGACACGGGGAGAATGTGCAAACTCCACACAGACAGGGGGAGAATGTATAAACTCAACACAGACAAGGGGAGAATGTGCAAAATCCACACAGAAACGGGGAGAATGTGCAAACACCACACAGACACAGGGAGAATGTGCAAACTCCACACACACACGGGGAGAATGTGCAAACTCCACAAGGACACGAGGAGAAAGTGCAAACTCCACACAGGCACGGGGAGAATGTGCAAACTGCACACAGACATGGGGAGTGTGTGCAAACTCCACACAGGCATGGTGAAATGTGCAAACTCCACACAGACACGGGGAGAATGTGCAAACTCCCCACAGACACGGGGAGTGTGTGCAAACTCAACACAGGCACGGGGAGAATGTGCAAACTCCACGCAGACATGGGGTGAAAGTGCAAACTCCACACAGACATGGGGAGTGTGTGCAAACACCACACAGGCACGGGGAGAATGTGCAAACTGCACACAGACATGGGGAGTGTGTGCAAACTCCACACAGGCATGGGGAGAATGTGCAAACCCCACACAGACACGGGGTGAAAGTGCAAACTCCACACAGACACGGGCAGTGTGTGCAAACTCCACACAGACATGGGGAGAATGCGCAAACTCCCCACAGACACGGGGAGTGTGTGCAAACTCCACACAGGCACGGGGAGAATGTGCAAACTCAACAAAGATACGGGGAGCATGTGAAAACTCAATACAGACACGGGGAGAATGTGCAAACTCCACACAGACAAGGGGAGAATATGCAAACTAAACACAGATACGGGGAGAATCTGCAAAACAAGATAGACACGGGGAGAATGTGCAAACCCCACACAGACACGAGGAGAAAGTGCAAACTCCACACAGACGCGGGGAGAATGTGCAAAGCCCACATAGATGCAGGGGAAATGTGCGAACTCAACACAGAAACGGGGAGAATGTGCAAACTCCACACAGACACGGGGAGATTGTGCAAACTCCCCACAGACACGGGGAGTGTTTGCAAACTCAACACAGGCACGGGGAGAATGTGCAAACTCCACGCAGACATGGGGTGAAAGTGCAAACTCCACACAGACATGGGGAGTGTGTGCAAACTCCACACAGGCATGGGGAGAATGTGCAAACCCCACACAGACACGGGGTGAAAGTGCAAACTCCACACAGACACGGGCAGTGTGTGCAAACTCCACACAGACATGGGGAGAATGTGCAAACTCCCCACAGACACGGGGAGTGTGTGCAAACTCCACACAGGCACGGGGAGAATGTGCAAACTCAACAAAGATACGGGGAGCATGTGAAAACTCAATACAGACACGGGGAGAATGTGCAAACTCCACACAGACAAGGGGAGAATATGCAAACTAAACACAGATACGGGGAGAATCTGCAAAACAAGATAGACACGGGGAGAATGTGCAAACCCCACACAGACACGAGGAGAAAGTGCAAACTCCACACAGACGCGGGGAGAATGTGCAAAGCCCACATAGATGCAGGGGAAATGTGCGAACTCAACACAGAAACGGGGAGAATGTGCAAACTCCACACAGACACGGGGAGATTGTGCAAACTCAACACAGACTCGGGGAGAATGTGCAAACTCCGCACAGACACGGGGAGAAAATGCGAACGTAACACAGACAAGGCGAGAATGTGCAAACTCCACACAGACATGGAGAGAATGTGCAAACTCAACACAGACACGGGGAGAATGTGCAAACTCCACACAGACAGGGGGAGAATGTATAAACTCAACACAGACAAGGGGAGAATGTGCAAAATCCACACAGAAACGGGGAGAATGTGCAAACACCACACAGACACAGGGAGAATGTGCAAACTCCACACACACACGGGGAGAATGTGCAAACTCCACAAGGACACGAGGAGAAAGTGCAAACTCCACACAGGCACGGGGACAATGTGCAAACTGCACACAGACATGGGGAGTGTGTGCAAACTCCACACAGGCATGGTGAAATGTGCAAACTCCACACAGACACGGGGAGAATGTGCAAACTCCCCACAGACACGGGGAGTGTGTGCAAACTCAACACAGGCACAGGGAGAATGTGCAAAATCCACGCAGACATGGGGTGAAAGTGCAAACTCCACACAGACATGGGGAGTGTGTGCAAACTCCACACAGGCACGGGGAGAATGTGCAAACTGCACACAGACATGGGGAGAATGTGCAAACTCCACACAGGCATGGTGAAATGTGCAAACTCCACACAGACACGGGGAGAATGTGCAAACTCCCCACAGACACGGGGAGTGTGTGCAAACTCAACACAGGCACGGGGAGAATGTGCAAACTCCACGCAGACATGGGGTGAAAGTGCAAACTCCACACAGACATGGGGAGTGTGTGCAAACTCCACACAGGCATGGGGAGAATGTGCAAACCCCACACAGACACGGGGTGAAAGTGCAAACTCCACACAGACACGGGCAGTGTGTGCAAACTCCACACAGACATGGGGAGAATGTGCAAACTCCCCACAGACACGGGGAGTGTGTGCAAACTCCACACAGGCACGGGGAGAATGTGCAAACTCAACAAAGATACGGGGAGCATGTGAAAACTCAATACAGACACGGGGAGAATGTGCAAACTCCACACAGACAAGGGGAGAATATGCAAACTAAACACAGATACGGGGAGAATCTGCAAAACAAGATAGACACGGGGAGAATGTGCAAACCCCACACAGACACGAGGAGAAAGTGCAAACTCCACACAGACGCGGGGAGAATGTGCAAAATCCACGCAGACATGGGGAGAATGTGCAAACTCCCCACAGACACGGGGAGATTGTGCAAACTCCACACAGGCACGGGGAGAATGTGCAAACTGCACACAGACACGGGGAGAATGTGCAAACCCCCCACAGACACGGGGAGTGTGTGCAAACTCCACACAGGCATGGCGAGAATGTGCAAACTCCACACAGACACGGGGAGAATGTGCAAACTCCCCACAGACACGGGGAGTGTGTGCAAACTCCACACAGGCACGGGGAGAATGTGCAAACTCCACACAGACATGGGGTGAAAGTGCAAACTCCACACAGACATGGGGAGTGTGTGCAAACTCCACACAGGCATGGGGAGAATGTGCAAACCCCACACAGACACGGGGAGAATGTGCAAACACCACGCAGACATGGGGAGAATGTGCAAACTCCACACAGACACGGGCAGTGTGTACAAACTCCACACAGGTTGGGGGAGAATGTGCAAACTCCACACAGACACGGGGTGAAAGTGCAAAGCCCACATAGATGCAGGGGAAATGTGCGAACTCAACACAGAAACGGGGAGAATGTGAAAACTCCACACAGACACGGGGAGATTGTGCAAACTCAACACAGACTCGGGGAGAATGTGCAAACTCCGCACAGACACGGGGCGAAAATGCGAACGTAACACAGACAAGGCGAGAACGTGCAAACTCCACACAGACATGGAGAGAATGTGCAAACTCAACACAGACACGGGGAGAATGTGCAAACTCCACGCAGACATGGGGTGAAAGTGCAAACTCCACACAGACATGGGGAGTGTGTGCAAACTCCACACAGGCATGGGGAGAATGTGCAAACCCCACACAGACACGGGGTGAAAGTGCAAACTCCACACAGACACGGGCAGTGTGTGCAAACTCCACACAGACATGGGGAGAATGTGCAAACTCCCCACAGACACGGGGAGTGTGTGCAAACTCCACACAGGCACGGGGAGAATGTGCAAACTCAACAAAGATACGGGGAGCATGTGAAAACTCAATACAGACACGGGGAGAATGTGCAAACTCCACACAGACAAGGGGAGAATATGCAAACTAAACACAGATACGGGGAGAATCTGCAAAACAAGATAGACACGGGGAGAATGTGCAAACCCCACACAGACACGAGGAGAAAGTGCAAACTCCACACAGACGCGGGGAGAATGTGCAAAATCCACGCAGACATGGGGAGAATGTGCAAACTCCCCACAGACACGGGGAGATTGTGCAAACTCCACACAGGCACGGGGAGAATGTGCAAACTGCACACAGACACGGGGAGAATGTGCAAACCCCCCACAGACACGGGGAGTGTGTGCAAACTCCACACAGGCATGGCGAGAATGTGCAAACTCCACACAGACACGGGGAGAATGTGCAAACTCCCCACAGACACGGGGAGTGTGTGCAAACTCCACACAGGCACGGGGAGAATGTGCAAACTCCACACAGACATGGGGTGAAAGTGCAAACTCCACACAGACATGGGGAGTGTGTGCAAACTCCACACAGGCATGGGGAGAATGTGCAAACCCCACACAGACACGGGGAGAATGTGCAAACACCACGCAGACATGGGGAGAATGTGCAAACTCCACACAGACACGGGCAGTGTGTACAAACTCCACACAGGTTGGGGGAGAATGTGCAAACTCCACACAGACACGGGGTGAAAGTGCAAAGCCCACATAGATGCAGGGGAAATGTGCGAACTCAACACAGAAACGGGGAGAATGTGAAAACTCCACACAGACACGGGGAGATTGTGAAAACTCAACACAGACTCGGGGAGAATGTGCAAACTCCGCACAGACACGGGGCGAAAATGCGAACGTAACACAGACAAGGCGAGAATGTGCAAACTCCACACAGACATGGAGAGAATGTGCAAACTCAACACAGACACGGGGAGAATGTGCAAACTCCACACAGACAGGGGGAGAATGTATAAACTCAACACAGACAAGGGGAGAATGTGCAAAATCCACACAGAAACGGGGAGAATGTGCAAACACCACACAGACACAGGGAGAATGTGCAAACTCCACACACACACGGGGAGAATGTGCAAACTCCACAAGGACACGGGGAGAATGTGCAAACACCACACAGAAACGGTGAGAATACGCAAACTCAACACAGACACGGGGAGAATGTGCAAACTCCACACAGACACGGGGAGACTGTGCAAACACCACACGGACACGGGGAGAATGTGCAAACTCTACACGGACATGGGGAGAATGCGCAAACCCTACAAAGACTCGGGGAGAATGTGCAAACGCCACACAGAAATGGGGAGAATGCACAAACTCAACACAGACACGGGGAGAATGTGCAAACTGCACACAGACACGGGGCGAATGTGCAAACACCACGCAGACATGGGGAGAATGTGCAAACACTGCACGGACACGTGGAGAATGTGCAAACTCAAAACCGGCACGGGGAGAATGTGCAAACCCCACACAGACACGGGGAGAATGAGCAAACTCCATACAGACGCAGGGAGAATGTGCAAACTCCACTCGGACACGGGATGAATGTGCAAGCCCCACACAGACTCGGGGAGAATGTGCAAACTCCACACAGATACGGGGAGAACGTGAAGACTCAACACAGACACGGGGAGAATGTGCAAACTCCACACAGGCACGGGGAGAATATGCAAACTAAACACAGACAGGGGGAGAATGTGCAAACTCCACACAGATACGGGGAGAATGTGTAAACTCCACAAAGACACGGGGAGAATGTGCAAACCCCACACAGATATGGGGAGAAAGTGCAAACTCCACACAGACACGGGGAGAATGTGCAAACTCCACACAGAATGGGGGAGAATGTGCAAAATCCACGCAGACATGGAGAGAATGTGCAAACTCCATGCAGACACGGGGAGAATGTGCAAACTCCACACAGACACGGGGTGAAAGTGCAAACTCCACACAGACACGGGGTGAAAGTGCAAACTCCACACAGACATGGGGAGAATGTGCAAACTCCACGCAGACACGGGGAGAATGTGCAAACTCCACACAGACACAGGCAGTGTGTGCAAACTCCACACAGTCACGGGGAGAATGTGCAAACCGCACCCAGAGACATGGAGAATGTGCAAAATTCACGCAGACAAGGGGAGAATGTGCAAACTCCACACAGACACAGTGAGAATGTGCAAACTCCACACGGACACGGGGAGAATGTGCAAACTCCACACAGACACGGGGAAAATGTGCAAACCCCACACAGACACGGGGAGAATGTGCGAACTCCACAAAGACATGGGGAGAATGTGCAAACTCCACACAGACACGGGGAGAATGTGCAAAATTCACGCAGACACAGGGAGAATGTGCAAACTCAACAGACACGGGGGGAATGTGCAAACTCCACACAGACGCGGGGAGAATATGCAAATTTAACACAGACACGGGGAGAATGTGCAAACTCCACACAGACACAGAAAGAAAGTGCAAACACGACACAGATACGGGGAGAATGTGCAAACTCAACACAGACACGGGGAGAATGTGCAAACCCCACACAGACACGGGGAGAATGTGCAAACTCCACAAAGACACTGGGAGAATGTGCAAACTCCACAAAGGCACGGGGAGAATGTGCAAACACCACACAGCCACAGGGAGAATGTGCAAATACCACACAGAAACGGGGAGGATGCGCAAACTCAACACAGACACGGGGAGATTGTCCAAACACCACACAGAAACGGGGAGAATGTGCAAACTCAACACAGACACGGGGAAAATGTGCAAACCCCACACAGACACGGGGAGAATGTGCAAACTCCACAAAGACACGGGGAGAATGTGCAAACACCACACAGACATGGGAAGAATGTGCAAACCCCACACAGACACGGTGAGAATGTGCAAACTCAACACAGACACGGGGAGAATATGCAGACACCACGCAGGCACGGGGAGAAAGTGTAAACTCCACACAGACACGGGGAGAATGTGCAAACTGCACACAGACACGGGGAGAATGTTCAAACGCCACACAAAGACAGGGAGAATGTGCAAACACCACGCAGACACGGGGAGAATGTGCAAACTCCACTCGGTCACGAGAAGAATGTGCAAACGTCACACAGACTCGGAGAGAATGTGCAAACTCCACACAGATACGGGGAGAATGTGAAAACTCAACACAGACACGGGGAGAATGTGCAAACTCCACACAGACACGGGGAGAATGTGCAAACTCAACACAAACACGGGGAGAATGTGCAAACTCCCCACAGACACGGGTAGTGTGTGTGCAAACTCCACACAGGCACGGGGAGAATGTGCAAACTCCACACAGACATGGGGTGAATGTGCAAACTCCACACAGACATGGGGAGTGTGTGCAAACTCCACACAGGCTTGGGGAGAATGTGCAAAATCCACACAGACACGGGGTGAAAGTGCAAACTCCACACAGACACGGGGAGAATGTGCAAACTCTACGCAGACATGGAGAGAATGTGCAAACTCCACACAGGCACAAGCAGTGTGTGCAAACTCCACACAGGTTCGGGGAGAATGTGCAAACTCCACACAGTCACGGGGAGAAGGTGCAAACCGCACCCAGAGACGGGGAGCATGTGCAAAATTCACGCAGATAGGGGAAAATGTGCAAACTCCACACAGACACAGTGAGAATGTGCAAACTCCACACGTACACGGGGAGAATGTGCAAACCCCACACAGACACGGGGAGAATGTGCAAAATTCACGCAGACACAGGGAGAATGTGCAAACTCAACAGACACGGGGAGAACGTGCAAACTCCACACAGACGCGGTGAGAATATGCAAATTTAACACAGATACGGGGAGAATGTGCAAACTCAACACAGACGCGGTGAGAATGTGCAAACACCACTCAGACACGGGGAGAATGTGCAAATATCATACGGACACGGGGAGAATGTGCAAACTCAACACAGCCAAAGGGAGAATGTGCAAACACCACACAGAAACGGGGAGATTGCGCAAACTCAACACAGACACGGGGAGAATGTCCAAACACCACACAGAAACGGGGAGAATGCGCAAATTCAACACAGACACGGGGAGAATTTGCAAACACCACACAGACACGGGGAGAATGTGCAAACTCCACAAAGACACGGGGAGAATGTGCAAACACCACACAGACATGGGGAGAATGTGCAAACACTGCACGGACACGTGGAGAATGTGCAAACTCAAAACAGACACGGGGAGAATGTGCAAACTCCACACAGACACGGGGAGAATGTGCAAACTCCATACAGACACAGGGAGAATGTGCAAACTCCACTCGGACAATGGAAGAATGTGCAAGCCCCACACAGACTCGGGGAGAATGTGCAAACTCCACACAGATACGGGGAGAATGTGAAAACTCAACACAGACACGGGGAGAATGTGCAAACTCCACACAGGCACGGGGAGAATATGCAAACTAAACACAGACACGGGGAGAATGTGCAAACTCCAGACAGATACGGGGAGAATGTGCAAGCTCAACACAGATACGGGGAGAATGTGCAAACACCACACAGACAGAGGGAGAATGTGCAAACACTGCACGGACACGTGGAGAATGTGCAAACTCAAAACAGACACAGGGAGAATGTGCAAACTCCACACAGACTCGGGGAGAATGTACAAACCCCATACAGACACAGGGAGAATGCACAAACTCCACTCGGACAAGGGAAGAATGTGCAAGCCCCACACAGACTCGGGGAGAATGTGCAAACTCCACACAGATACGGGGAGAATGTGAAAACTCAACACAGACACGGGGAGAATGTGCAAACTCCACACAGGCACGGGGAGAATATGCAAACTAAACACAGACACGGGGAGAATGTGCAAACTCCAGACAGATACGGGGAGAATGTGCAAACTCAACACAGACATGTGGAGAATGTGCAAACTCCACACAGACATTGGGAGAATCCGCAAACTCCACAGGGACACGGGGAGAATGTGCAAACCCCACACAGACACTGGGAGAATGTGCATACACCACACGGACACGAAGAGAATGTGCAAAATCCACACAGACACTGGGAGAATGTGCAAAGTCCACATAGACACAGGGAAAATGTGCAAACTCAACACAGACACGGGGAGAATGTGCAAACTCCACACAGACACGGGGAGATTGTGCAAACTCAACACAGACATGGGAAGAATGTGCAAACTCCGCACAGACACGGGGAGAATTGGAAAACGTAACACAGACAAGGCGAGAATGTGCAAACTCCACACAGACACGGGGAGAATGTGCAAACTGAACACAGACACGGGGAGAATGTGCAAACTCCACACAGACACGGGGAGAATGTATAAACTCCACGCAGACACGGGGAGAATGTGCAAATACCACGCAGACACGGGGAGAAAGTGCAAACTCCACACAGACACGGGTAGAGTGTGCAAACTCCACACAGACACGGGGAGAATGTGCAAACTCGACAAAGACACGGCGAGAATGTGCAAAATCCACACAGACACGGGGAGAATGTGCAAACACCACACAAACATGGGGAGAATGTGCAAACTCCACACAGACACAGGGAGAATGTGCAAACTCCACACACACACACGGGGAGAATGTGCAAATTCCCCACAGACACGGGGAGTGTGTGCAAACTCCACACAGGCACGGGGAGAATGTGCAAACTCCACACAGGCATGGGGAGAATGTGCAAACCACACACAGACACGGGGTGAAAGTGCAAACTCAACACAGACGCGGGGAGAATGTGCAAAATCCACGCAGACATGGGGAGAATGTGCAAACTCCCCACAGACACGGGGAGTGTGTGCAAACTCCACACAGGCACGGGGAGAATGTGCAAACTCCACAAAGATACGGGGAGCATGTGAAAACTCAATACAGACACGGGGAGAATGTGCAAACTCCACACAGACAAGGGGAGAACATGCAAACTAAACACAGATATGGGGAGAATCTGCAAAACAAGATAGACACGGGGAGAATGTGCAAACCCCACACAGACACCAGGAGAAAGTGCAAACTCCACACAGACGCGGGGAGAATGTGGAAAATCCACGCAGACATGGGGAGAATGTGCAAACTCCCCACAGACACGGGGAGCTTGTGCAAACTCCACACAGGCACGGGGAGAATGTGCAAACTGCACACAGACATGGGGAGTGTGTGCAAACTCCACACAGGCATGGGGAGAATGCACAAACTCAACACAGACATGGGAAGAATGTGCAAACTCCGCACAGACACGGGGAGAATTGGAAAACGTAACACAGACAAGGCGAGAATGTGCAAACTCCACACAGACACGGGGAGAATGTGCAAACTGAACACAGACACGGGGAGAATGTGCAAACTCCACACAGACACGGGGAGAATGTATAAACTCCACGCAGACACGGGGAGAATGTGCAAATACCACGCAGACACGGGGAGAATGTGCAAACTCCACACAGACACGGGTAGAGTGTGCAAACTCCACACAGACACGGGGAGAATGTGCAAACTCGACAAAGACACGGCGAGAATGTGCAAAATCCACACAGACACGGGGAGAATGTGCAAACACCACACAAACATGGGGAGAATGTGCAAACTCCACACAGACACAGGGAGAATGTGCAAACTCCACACACACACACGGGGAGAATGTGCAAACTCCACACGGACACGGCGAGAATGTGCAAACCCCACACAGACGCGGGGAGAATTTGCAAACACCACACAGAAACGGGGAGAATGCGCAAACTCAACACAGACACGGGGAGAATGTGCAAACTCCACACAGACATGGGGAGAATGTGCAAACACCACACGGACACGGGGAGAATGTGCAAACTCCACACGGCCACGGCGAGAATGTGCAAACCCCACACAGATTCGGGGAGAATATGCAAACACCACACAGAAACAGGGAGAATGCGCAAACTCAACACAGACACGGGGAGAATGTGCAAACTCCACAAAGACACGGGGAGAATGTGCAAACACCACACAGACACGGGGAGAATGTGCAAACCCCACACAGACACGGGGAGAAAGTGCAAACTCAACTCACACGCGGGGAGAAGGTGCAGACACCACACAAAGACAGGGAGAATGTGCAAACAGCACGCAGACATGGGGAGAATATGCAAACACCGCACGGACACGGGGAGAATGTGTAAACTCCACACAGACACGGGGAGAATGTGCAAACTCCAAGCAGACACAGGGAGAAGGTACAAACCCCACTCGGACACGGGAAGAATGTGCAAACAACACACAGACTCGGGGAGAATGTGCAAACTCCACACAGATACGGGGAGAATGTGAAAACTCAATACAGACACGGGGAGAATGTGCAAACTCCACACAGACACGGGGAGAAAGTGCAAACTCCACGCAGACATGGGGAGAATGTGCAAAATCCACACAGACAAGGGCAGTGTGTGCAAACTCCACACAGACAAGGGGAGAATATGCAAACTAAACACACACACGGGGAGAATGTGCAAAACAAGATAGACACGGGGAGAATGTGCTAACCCCACACAGACACGAGGAGAAAGTGCAAACTCCACACAGACGCGGGGAGAATGTGCAAAATCCACGCAGACATGGGGAGAATGTGCAAACACCCCACAGACACGGGGAGTGTGTGCAAACTCCACACAGGCACGGGGAGAATGTGCAAACTCCACAAAGATACGGGGAGAATGTGAAAACTCAACAAAGGCACGGGGAGAATGTGCAAACTCCACACAGACAAGGGGAGAATATGCAAACTAAACACAGATACGGGGAGAATCTGCAAAACAAGATAGACACGGGGAGAAAGTGCAAACCCCACACAGACACGAGGAGAAAGTGCAAACTCCACACAGACGCGGGGAGAATGTGCAAAATCCACACAGACATGGGGAGAATGTGCAAACTCCCCACAGACACGGGGAGATTGTGCAAACTCCACACAGGCACGGGGAGAATGTGCAAACTGAACACAGACATGGGGAGTGTGTGCAAACTCCACACAGACATGGGGAGAATGTGCAAACTCCACACAGACACGGGGAGAATGTGCAAATTCCCCACAGACACGGGGAGTGTGTGCAAACTCCACACAGGCACGGGGAGAATGTGCAAACTGCACACAGACATGGGGTGAAAGTGCAAACTCCACACAGACATGGGGAGTGTGTGCAAACTCCACACAGGCATGGGGAGAATGTGCAAACCCCACACAGACACGGGGTGAAAGTGCAAACTCCACACAGACGCGGGGAGAATGTGCAAAATCCACGCAGACATGGGGAGAATGTGCAAACTCCCCACAGACACGGGGAGTGTGTGCAAACTCCACACAGGCACGGGGAGAATGTGCAAACTCCACAAAGATACGGGGAGCATGTGAAAACTCAATACAGACACGGGGAGAATGTGCAAACTCCACACAGACAAGGGGAGAACATGCAAACTAAACACAGATACGGGGAGAATCTGCAAAACAAGATAGACACGGGGAGAATGTGCAAACCCCACACAGACACGAGGAGAAAGTGCAAACTCCACACAGACGCGGGGAGAATGTGGAAAATCCACGCAGACATGGGGAGAATGTGCAAACTCCCCACAGACACGGGGAGATTGTGCAAACTCCACACAGGCACGGGGAGAATGTGCAAACTGCACACAGACATGGGGAGTGTGTGCAAACTCCACACAGGCATGGGGAGAATGTGCAAACTCCACACAGACACGGGGAGAATGTGAAAACTCCCCACAGACACGGGGAGTGTGTGCAAACTCCACACAGGCACGGGGAGAATGTGCAAACTCCACACAGACATGGGGTGAAAGTGCAAACTCCACACAGACATGGGGAGTGTGTGCAAACTCCACACAGGCATGGGGAGAATGTGCAAACCCCACACAGACACGGGGAGAATGTGCAAACACCACGCAGACATGGGGAGAATGTGCAAACTCCACACAGACACGGGCAGTGTGTGCAAACTGCACACAGGTTGGGGGAGAATGTGCAAACTCCACACAGACACGGGGTGAAAGTGCAAACTCAAGACAGTCACGGGGAGAATGTACATACACCACATGGATACGAAGAGAATGTGCAAACTCCACACAGACACGGGGAGAATGTGCAAAGCCCACATAGATGCAGGGGAAATGTGCGAACTCAACACAGAAACGGGGAGAATGTGCAAACTCCACTCATACACGGGGAGATTGTGCAAACTCAACACAGACTCGGGGAGAATGTGCAAACTCCGCACAGACACGGGGAGAAAATGCGAACGTAACACAGACAAGGCGAGAATGTGCAAACTCCACACAGACATGGAGAGAATGTGCAAACTCAACACAGACACGGGGAGAATGTGCAAACTCCACACAGACAGGGGGAGAATGTATAAACTCAACACAGACAAGGTGAGAATGTGCAAAATTCACACAGAAACGGGGAGAATGTGCAAACACCACACAGACACAGGGAGAATGTGCAAACTCCACACACACAAGGGGAGAATGTGCAAACTCCACAAGGACACGGGGAGAATGTGCAAACACCACACAGACACGGGGAGAATGTGCAAACACCACACGGACACGGGGAGAATGTGCAAACTCCACACGGACACGGAGAGAATGCGCAAACCCCACAAAGACTCGGGGAGAATGTGCAAACGCCACACAGAAATGGGGAGAATGCGCAAACTCAACACAGACACGGGGAGAATGTGCAAACTGCACACAGACACGGGGCGAATGTGCAAACACCACGCAGACATGGGGAGAATGTGCAAACACTGCACGGACACGTGGAGAATGTGCAAACTCAAAACAGACACGGGGAGAATGTGCAAACCCCACACAGACACGGGGAGAATGAGCAAACTCCATACAGACGCAGGGAGAATGTGCAAACTCCACTCGGACACGGGAAGAATGTGCAAGCCCCACACGGACAAGGGGAGAATGTGCAAACTCCACACAGATACGGGGAGAACGTGAAAACTCAACACAGACACGGGGAGAATGTGCAAACTCCACACAGGCACAGGGAGAATATGCAAACTAAACACAGACAGGGGGAGAATGTGCAAACTCCACACAGATACGGGGAGAATGTGCAAACTCCACAAAGACACGGGGAGAATGTGCAAACCCCACACAGATATGGGGAGAAAGTGCAAACTCCACACAGACACGGGGAGAATGTGCAAACTCCACACAGAATGGGGGAGAATGTGCAAAATCCACGCAGACATGGAGAGAATGTGCAAACTCCATGCAGACACGGGGAGAATGTGCAAACTCCACACAGACACGGGGTGAAAGTGCAAACTTCACACAGACACGGGGTGAAAGTGCAAACTCCACACAGACATGGGGAGAATGTGCAAACTCCACGCAGACACGGGGAGAATGTGCAAACTCCACACAGACACAGGCAGTGTGTGCAAACTCCACACAGTCACGGGGAGAATGTGCAAACCGCACCCAGAGACATGGAGAATGTGCAAAATTCACGCAGACAAGGGGAGAATGTGCAAACTCCACACAGACACAGTGAGAATGTGCAAACTCCACCCAGCACGGGGAGAATGTGCAAACTCCACACAGACACGGGGAAAATGTGCAAACCCCACACAGACACGGGGAGAATGTGCAAACTCCACAAAGACATGGGGAGAATGTGCAAACTCCACACAGACACGGGGAGAATGTGCAAAATTCACGCAGACACAGGGAGAATATGCAAACTAAACACAGACACGGGGAGAATGTGCAAAACCCACACAGACACGAGGAGAAAGTGCAAACTCCACGCAGACACGGGGAGAATGTGCAAACTCCACACAGACTGGGGGAGAATGTGCAAAATCCACACACACATGGGGAGAATGTGCAAACTCCACGCAGACATGGGGAGAATGTGCAAACTCCCCACAGATACGGGTAGTGTGTGTGCAAACTCCACACAGGCACGGGGAGAATGTGCAAACTCCACACAGACATGGGGAGTGTGTGCAAACTCCACACAGGCATGGGGAGAATGTGCAAAATCCACACAGACATGGAGAGAATGTGCAAAATCCACGCAGACATGGAGAGAATGTGCAAACTCCATGCAGACACGGGGAGATTGTGCAAACTCAACACAGACAGAGGGAGAATGTGCAAACTCCATATGGACACGGGGAGAATGTGCAAAATCCACACAGACATGGGGAGAATGTGCAAACTGCACACAGACACGGGGAGAATGTGCGAACCCCACACAGACACGGGGAGAATATGCAAACTGCACACAGACTCGGGTGGAATGTGCAATCTCCACACAGACACAGGGAGAATGTGCAAACTCCACACAGACACGTGGAGAATGTGCAAACTCCACACAGACACAGGGAGAATGTGCAAACTCCCTACAGACACAAGGAGAATATGCAAACTCCATACAGACACGGGGAGATTGTGCAAACTCTACACAGACACAGGGAGAATGTGCAAACTCCACGCAGACGCAGGGAGAATGTGCGAACTCCACGCAGACACGGGAGAATGTGCAAACTCCACACAGACACGTGGAGAATGTGCAAGCTCCACACAGACACAGGGAGAATGTGCAAACTCCCTACAGACACAAGGAGAATATGCAAACTCCACACAGACAAGGGGAGAATATGCAAACTAAACACACACACGGGGAGAATGTGCAAAACAAGATAGACACGGGGAGAATGTGCTAACCCCACACAGACACGAGGAGAAAGTGCAAACTCCACACAGACGCGGGGAGAATGTGCAAAATCCACGCAGACATGGGGAGAATGTGCAAACTCCCCACAGACACGGGGAGTGTGTGCAAACTCCACACAGGCACGGGGAGAATGTGCAAACTCCACAAAGATACGAGGAGAATGTGAAAACTCAACAAAGGCACGGGGAGAATGTGCAAACTCCACACAGACAAGGGGAGAATATGCAAACTAAACACAGATACGGGGAGAATCTGCAAAACAAGATAGACACGGGGAGAAAGTGCAAACCCCACACAGACACGAGGAGAAAGTGCAAACTCCACACAGACGCGGGGAGAATGTGCAAAATCCACACAGACATGGGGAGAATGTGCAAACTCCCCACAGACACGGGGAGATTGTGCAAACTCCACACAGGCACGGGGAGAATGTGCAAACTGCACACAGACATGGGGAGTGTGTGCAAACTCCACACAGACATGGGGAGAATGTGCAAACTCCACACAGACACGGGGAGAATGTGCAAATTCCCCACAGACACGGGGAGAATGTGCAAACTCCACACAGACACGGGGAGAAAGTGCAAACTCCACGCAGACATGGGGAGAATGTGCAAAATCCACACAGACACGGGCAGTGTGTGCAAACTCCACACAGACAAGGGGAGAATATGCAAACTAAACACACACACGGGGAGAATGTGCAAAACAAGATAGACACGGGGAGAATGTGCTAACCCCACACAGACACGAGGAGAAAGTGCAAACTCCACACAGACGCGGGGAGAATGTGCAAAATCCACGCAGACATGGGGAGAATGTGCAAACTCCCCACAGACACGGGGAGTGTGTGCAAACTCCACACAGGCACGGGGAGAATGTGCAAACTCCACAAAGATACGGGGAGAATGTGAAAACTCAACAAAGGCACGGGGAGAATGTGCAAACTCCACACAGACAAGGGGAGAATATGCAAACTAAACACAGATACGGGGAGAATCTGCAAAACAAGATAGACACGGGGAGAAAGTGCAAACCCCACACAGACACGAGGAGAAAGTGCAAACTCCACACAGACGCGGGGAGAATGTGCAAAATCCACACAGACATGGGGAGAATGTGCAAACTCCCCACAGACACGGGGAGATTGTGCAAACTCCACACAGGCACGGGGAGAATGTGCAAACTGCACACAGACATGGGGAGTGTGTGCAAACTCCACACAGACATGGGGAGAATGTGCAAACTCCACACAGACACGGGGAGAATGTGCAAATTCCCCACAGACACGGGGAGTGTGTGCAAACTCCACACAGGCACGGGGAGAATGTGCAAACTGCACACAGACATGGGGTGAAAGTGCAAACTCCACACAGACATGGGGAGTGTGTGCAAACTCCACACAGGCATGGGGAGAATGTGCAAAATCCACACAGATACGGGGAGAATGTGAAAACTCAACACAGACACGGGGAGAATGTGCAAACTCAACACAAACACGGGGAGAATGTGCAAACTCCCCACAGACACGGGTAGTGTATGTGCAAACTCCACACAGGCACGGGGAGAATGTGCAAACTCCACACAGACATGGGGTGAATGTGCAAACTCCACACAGACATGGGGAGTGTGTACAAACTCCACACAGGCATGGGGAGAATGTGCAAAATCCAAATAGACACGGGGTGAAAGTGCAAACTCCACACAGACACGGGGAAAGTGTGCAAACTCTACGCAGACATGGAGAGAATGTGCAAACTCCACACAGGCACAAGCAGTGTGTGCAAGCTCCACACAGGTTCGGGGAGAATGTGCAAACTCCACACAGTCACGGGGAGAATGTGCAAACCGCACCCAGAGACGGGGAGCATGTGCAAAATTCACGCAGATAGGGGAAAATGTGCAAACTCCACACAGACACAGTGAGAATGTGCAAACTCCACACGTACACGGGGAGAATGTGCAAACCCCACACAGACACGGGGAGAATGTGCAAAATTCACGCAGACACAGGGAGAATGTGCAAACTCAACAGACACGGGGAGAATGTGCAAACTCCACACAGACGCGGTGAGAATATGCAAATTTAACACAGATACGGGGAGAATGTGCAAACTCAACACAGACGCGGTGAGAATGTGCAAACACCACTCAGACACGGGGAGAATGTGCAAATATCATACGGACACGGGGAGAATGTGCAAACTCAACACAGCCAAAGGGAGAATGTGCAAACACCACACAGAAACGGGGAGAATGCGCAAACTCAACACAGACACGGGGAGAATGTCCAAACACCACACAGAAACGGGGAGAATGCGCAAATTCAACACAGACACGGGGAGAATTTGCAAACACCACACAGACACGGGGAGAATGTGCAAACTCCACAAAGACACGGGGAGAATGTGCTAACACCACACAGACTTGGGGAGAATGTGCAAACACTGCACGGACACGTGGAGAATGTGCAAACTCAAAACAGACACGGGGAGAATGTGCAAACTCCACACAGACACGGGGAGAATGTGCAAACTCCATACAGACACAGGGAGAATGTGCAAACTCCACTCGGACAATGGAAGAATGTGCAAGCCCCACACAGACTCGGGGAGAATGTGCAAACTCCACACAGATACGGGGAGAATGTGAAAACTCAACACAGACACGGGGAGAATGTGCAAACTCCACACAGGCACGGGGAGAATATGCAAACTAAACACAGACACGGGGAGAATGTGCAAACTCCAGACAGATACGGGGAGAATGTGCAAGCTCAACACAGATACGGGGAGAATGTGCAAACACCACACAGACAGAGGGAGAATGTGCAAACACTGCACGGACACGTGGAGAATGTGCAAACTCAAAACAGACACAGGGAGAATGTGCAAACTCCACACAGACTCGGGGAGAATGTACAAACCCCATACAGACACAGGGAGAATGCACAAACTCCACTCGGACAAGGGAAGAATGTGCAAGCCCCACACAGACTCGGGGAGAATGTGCAAACTCCACACAGATACGGGGAGAATGTGAAAACTCAACACAGACACGGGGAGAATGTGCAAACTCCACACAGGCACGGGGAGAAAATGCAAACTAAACACAGACACGGGGAGAATGTGCAAACTCCAGACAGATACGGGGAGAATGTGCAAACTCAACACAGACACGTGGAGAATGTGCAAACTCCACACAGACATTGGGAGAATCCGCAAACTCCACAGGGACACGGGGAGAATGTGCAAACCCCACACAGACACTGGGAGAATGTGCATAAACCACACGGACACGAAGAGAATGTGCAAAATCCACACAGACACTGGGAGAATGTGCAAAGTCCACATAGACACAGGGAAAATGTGCAAACTCAACACAGACACGGGGAGAATGTGCAAACTCCACACAGACACGGGGAGATTGTGCAAACTCAACACAGACATGGGAAGAATGTGCAAACTCCGCACAGACACGGGGAGAATTGGAAAACGTAACACAGACAAGGCGAGAATGTGCAAACTCCACACAGACACGGGGAGAATGTGCAAACTGAACACAGACACGGGGAGAATGTGCAAACTCCACACAGACACGGGGAGAATGTATAAACTCCACGCAGACACGGGGAGAATGTGCAAATACCACGCAGACACGGGGAGAATGTGCAAACTCCACACAGACACGGGTAGAGTGTGCAAACTCCACACAGACACGGGGAGAATGTGCAAACTCCATACAGACACAGGGAGAATGTGCAAACTCCACTCGGACAATGGAAGAATGTGCAAGCCCCACACAGACTCGGGGAGAATGTGCAAACTCCACACAGATACGGGGAGAATGTGAAAACTCAACACAGACACGGGGAGAATGTGCAAACTCCACACAGGCACGGGGAGAATATGCAAACTAAACACAGACACGGGGAGAATGTGCAAACTCCAGACAGATACGGGGAGAATGTGCAAGCTCAACACAGATACGGGGAGAATGTGCAAACACCACACAGACAGAGGGAGAATGTGCAAACACTGCACGGACACGTGGAGAATGTGCAAACTCAAAACAGACACAGGGAGAATGTGCAAACTCCACACAGACTCGGGGAGAATGTACAAACCCCATACAGACACAGGGAGAATGCACAAACTCCACTCGGACAAGGGAAGAATGTGCAAGCCCCACACAGACTCGGGGAGAATGTGCAAACTCCACACAGATACGGGGAGAATGTGAAAACTCAACACAGACACGGGGAGAATGTGCAAACTCCACACAGGCACGGGGAGAAAATGCAAACTAAACACAGACACGGGGAGAATGTGCAAACTCCAGACAGATACGGGGAGAATGTGCAAACTCAACACAGACACGTGGAGAATGTGCAAACTCCACACAGACATTGGGAGAATCCGCAAACTCCACAGGGACACGGGGAGAATGTGCAAACCCCACACAGACACTGGGAGAATGTGCATACACCACACGGACACGAAGAGAATGTGCAAAATCCACACAGACACTGGGAGAATGTGCAAAGTCCACATAGACACAGGGAAAATGTGCAAACTCAACACAGACACGGGGAGAATGTGCAAACTCCACACAGACACGGGGAGATTGTGCAAACTCAACACAGACATGGGAAGAATGTGCAAACTCCGCACAGACACGGGGAGAATTGGAAAACGTAACACAGACAAGGCGAGAATGTGCAAACTCCACACAGACACGGGGAGAATGTGCAAACTGAACACAGACACGGGGAGAATGTGCAAACTCCACACAGACACGGGGAGAATGTATAAACTCCACGCAGACACGGGGAGAATGTGCAAATACCACGCAGACACGGGGAGAATGTGCGAACTCCACACAGACACGGGTAGAGTGTGCAAACTCCACACAGACACGGGGAGAATGTGCAAACTCGACAAAGACACGGCGAGAATGTGCAAAATCCACACAGACACGGGGAGAATGTGCAAACACCACACAAACATGGGGAGAATGTGCAAACTCCACACAGACACAGGGAGAATGTGCAAACTCCACACACACACACGGGGAGAATGTGCAAATTCCCCACAGACACGGGGAGTGTGTGCAAACTCCACACAGGCACGGGGAGAATGTGCAAACTCCACACAGGCATGGGGAGAATGTGCAAACCACACACAGACACGGGGTGAAAGTGCAAACTCCACACAGACGCGGGGAGAATGTGCAAAATCCACGCAGACATGGGGAGAATGTGCAAACGCCCCACAGACACGGGGAGTGTGTGCAAACTCCACACAGGCACGGGGAGAATGTGCAAACTCCACAAAGATACGGGGAGCATGTGAAAACTCAATACAGACACGGGGAGAATGTGCAAACTCCACACAGACAAGGGGAGAACATGCAAAGTAAACACAGATATGGGGAGAATCTGCAAAACAAGATAGACACGGGGAGAATGTGCAAACCCCACACAGACACCAGGAGAAAGTGCAAACTCCACACAGACGCGGGGAGAATGTGGAAAATCCACGCAGACATGGGGAGAATGTGCAAACTCCCCACAGACACGGGGAGCTTGTGCAAACTCCACACAGGCACGGGGAGAATGTGCAAACTGCACACAGACATGGGGAGTGTGTGCAAACTCCACACAGGCATGGGGAGAATGTACAAACTCAACACAGACATGGGAAGAATGTGCAAACTCCGCACAGACACGGGGAGAATTGGAAAACGTAACACAGACAAGGCGAGAATGTGCAAACTCCACACAGACACGGGGAGAATGTGCAAACTGAACACAGACACGGGGAGAATGTGCAAACTCCACACAGACACGGGGAGAATGTATAAACTCCACGCAGACACGGGGAGAATGTGCAAATACCACGCAGACACGGGGAGAATGTGCAAACTCCACACAGACACGGGTAGAGTGTGCAAACTCCACACAGACACGGGGAGAATGTGCAAACTCGACAAAGACACGGCGAGAATGTGCAAAATCCACACAGACACGGGGAGAATGTGCAAACACCACACAAACATGGGGAGAATGTGCAAACTCCACACAGACACAGGGAGAATGTGCAAACTCCACACACACACACGGGGAGAATGTGCAAACTCCACACGGACACGGCGAGAATGTGCAAACCCCACACAGACGCGGGGAGTATTTGCAAACCCCACACAGAAACGGGGAGAATGCGCAAACTCAACACAGACACGGGGAGAATGTGCAAACTCCACACAGACATGGGGAGAATGTGCAAACACCACACGGACACGGGGAGAATGTGCAAACTCCACACGGCCACGGCGAGAATGTGCAAACCCCACACAGACTCGGGGAGAATATGCAAACACCACACAGAAACAGGGAGAATGCGCAAACTCAACACAGACACGGGGAGAATGTGCAAACTCCACAAAGACACGTGGAGAATGTGCAAACACCACACAGACACGGGGAGAATGTGCAAACCCCACACAGACACGGGGAGAATGTGCAAACTCAACTCACACGCGGGGAGAAGGTGCAGACACCACACAAAGACAGGGAGAATGTGCAAACAGCACGCAGACATGGGGAGAATATGCAAACACCGCACGGACACGGGGAGAATGTGTAAACTCCACACAGACACGGGGAGAATGTGCAAACTCCAAGCAGACACAGGGAGAAGGTACAAACTCCACTCGGACACGGGAAGAATGTGCAAACAACACACAGACTCGGGGAGAATGTGCAAACTCCACACAGATACGGGGAGAATGTGAAAACTCAATACAGACACGGGGAGAATGTGCAAACTCCACACAGACACGGGGAGAAAGTGCAAACTCCACGCAGACATGGGGAGAATGTGCGAAATCCACACAGACACGGGCAGTGTGTGCAAACTCCACACAGACAAGGGGAGAATATGCAAACTAAACACACACACGGGGAGAATGTGCAAAACAAGATAGACACGGGGAGAATGTGCTAACCCCACACAGACACGAGGAGAAAGTGCAAACTCCACACAGACGCGGGGAGAATGTGCAAAGTCCACGCAGACATGGGGAGAATGTGCAAACTCCCCACAGACACGGGGAGTGTGTGCAAACTCCACACAGGCACGGGGAGAATGTGCAAACTCCACAAAGATACGGGGAGAATGTGAAAACTCAACAAAGGCACGGGGAGAATATGCAAACTCCACACAGACAAGGGGAGAATATGCAAACTAAACACAGATACGGGGAGAATCTGCAAAACAAGATAGACACGGGGAGAAAGTGCAAACCCCACACAGACACGAGGAGAAAGTGCAAACTCCACACAGACGCGGGGAGAATGTGCAAAATCCACACAGACATGGGGAGAATGTGCAAACTCCCCACAGACACGGGGAGATTGTGCAAACTCCACACAGGCACGGGGAGAATGTGCAAACTGCACACAGACATGGGGAGTGTGTGCAAACTCCACACAGACATGGGGAGAATGTGCAAACTCCACACAGACACGGGGAGAATGTGCAAATTCCCCACAGACACGGGGAGTGTGTGCAAACTCCACACAGGCACGGGGAGAATGTGCAAACTGCACACAGACATGGGGTGAAAGTGCAAACTCCACACAGACATGGGGAGTGTGTGCAAACTCCACACAGGCATGGGGAGAATGTGCAAACCCCACACAGACACGGGGTGAAAGTGCAAACTCCACACAGACGCGGGGAGAATGTGCAAAATCCACGCAGACATGGGGAGAATGTGCAAACTCCCCACAGACACGGGGAGTGTGTGCAAACTCCACACAGGCACGGGGAGAATGTGCAAACTCCACAAAGATACGGGGAGCATGTGAAAACTCAATACAGACACGGGGAGAATGTGCAAACTCCACACAGACAAGGGGAGAACATGCAAACTAAACACAGATACGGGGAGAATCTGCAAAACAAGATAGACACGGGGAGAATGTGCAAACCCCACACAGACACGAGGAGAAAGTGCAAACTCCACACAGACGCGGGGAGAATGTGGAAAATCCACGCAGACATGGGGAGAATGTGCAAACTCCCCACAGACACGGGGAGATTGTGCAAACTCCACACAGGCACGGGGAGAATGTGCAAACTGCACACAGACATGGGGAGTGTGTGCAAACTCCACACAGGCATGGGGAGAATGTGCAAACTCCACACAGACACGGGGAGAATGTGAAAACTCCCCACAGACACGGGGAGTGTGTGCAAACTCCACACAGGCACGGGGAGAATGTGCAAACTCCACACAGACATGGGGTGAAAGTGCAAACTCCACACAGACATGGGGAGTGTGTGCAAACTCCACACAGGCATGGGGAGAATGTGCAAACCCCACCCAGACACGGGGAGAATGTGCAAACACCACGCAGACATGGGGAGAATGTGCAAACTCCACACAGACACGGGCAGTGTGTGCAAACTCCACACAGGTTGGGGGAGAATGTGCAAACTCCACACAGACACGGGGTGAAAGTGCAAACTCAAGACAGTAACGGGGAGAATGTACATACACCACATGGATACGAAGAGAATGTGCAAACTCCACACAGACACGGGGAGAATGTGCAAAGCCCACATAGATGCAGGGGAAATGTGCGAACTCAACACAGAAACGGGGAGAATGTGCAAACTCCACACAGACACGGGGAGATTGTGCAAACTCAACACAGACTCGGGGAGAATGTGCAAACTCCGCACAGACACGGGGAGAAAATGCGAACGTAACACAGACAAGGCGAGAATGTGCAAACTCCACACAGACATGGAGAGAATGTGCAAACTCAACACAGACACGGGGAGAATGTGCAAACTCCACACAGACAGGGGGAGAATGTATAAACTCAACACAGACAAGGTGAGAATGTGCAAAATTCACACAGAAACGGGGAGAATGTGCAAACACCACACAGACACAGGGAGAATGTGCAAACTCCACACACACACGGGGAGAATGTATAAACTCAACACAGACAAGGGGAGAATGTGCAAAATCCACACAGAAACGGGGAGAATGTGCAAACACCACACAGACACAGGGAGAATGTGCAAACTCCACACACACACGGGGAGAATGTGCAAACTCCACAAGGACACGGGAAGAATGTGCAAACACCACACAGAAACGGTGAGAATACGCAAACTCAACACCGACACGGGGAGAATGTGCAAACTCCACACAGACACGGGGAGAATGTGCAAACACCACACGGACACGGGGAGAATGTGCAAACTCCACACGGACACGGAGAGAATGCGCAAACCCCACAAAGACTCGGCGAGAATGGGCAAACGCCACACAGAAATGGGGAGAATGCGCAAACTCAACACAGACACGGGGAGAATGTGCAAACTGCACACAGACACGGGGCGAATGTGCAAACACCACGCAGACATGGGGAGAATGTGCAAACACTGCACGGACACGTGGAGAATGTGCAAACTCCACTCGGACACGGGAAGAATGTGCAAGCCCCACACAGACAAGGGGAGAATGTGCAAACTCCACACAGATACGGGGAGAACGTGAAAACTCAACACAGACACGGGGAGAATGTGCAAACTCCACACAGGCACAGGGAGAATATGCAAACTAAACACAGACAGGGGGAGAATGTGCAAACTCCACACAGATACGGGGAGAATGTGCAAACTCCACAAAGACACGGGGAGAATGTGCAAACCCCACACAGATATGGGGAGAAAGTGCAAACTCCACACAGACACGGGGAGAATGTGCAAACTCCACACAGAATGGGGGAGAATGTGCAAAATCCACGCAGACATGGAGAGAATGTGCAAACTCCATGCAGACACGGGGAGAATGTGCAAACTCCACACAGACACGGGGTGAAAGTGCAAACTCCACACAGACACGGGGTGAAAGTGCAAACTCCACACAGACATGGGGAGAATGTGCAAACTCCACGCAGACACGGGGAGAATGTGCAAACTCCACACAGACACAGGCAGTGTGTGCAAACTCCACACAGTCACGGGGAGAATGTGCAAACCGCACCCAGAGACATGGAGAATGTGCAAAATTCACGCAGACAAGGGGAGAATGTGCAAACTCCACACAGACACAGTGAGAATGTGCAAACTCCACACGGACACGGGGAGAATGTGCAAACTCCACACAGACACGGGGAAAATGTGCAAACCCCACACAGACACGGGGAGAATGTGCAAACTCCACAAAGACATGGGGAGAATGTGCAAACTCCACACAGACACGGGGAGAATGTGCAAACTTCACGCAGACACAGGGAGAATATGCAAACTAAACACAGACACGGGGAGAATGTGCAAAACCCACACAGACACGAGGAGAAAGTGCAAACTCCACGCAGACACGGGGAGAATGTGCAAACTCCACACAGACTGGGGGAGAATGTGCAAAATCCACACACACATGGGGAGAATGTGCAAACTCCACGCAGACATGGGGAGAATGTGCAAACTCCCCACAGATACGGGTAGTGTGTGTGCAAACTCCACACAGGCACGGGGAGAATGTGCAAACTCCACACAGACATGGGGAGTGTGTGCAAACTCCACACAGGCATGGGGAGAATGTGCAAATTCCACGCAGACACTGGGAGATTGTGCAAACTCAACACAGACAGAGGGAGAATGTGCAAACTCCACATGGACACGGGGAGAATGTGCAAAATCCACACAGACATGGGGAGAATGTGCAAACTGCACACAGACACGGGGAGAATGTGCGAACCCCACACAGACACGGGGAGAATATGCAAACTGCACACAGACTCGGGTGGAATGTGCAATCTCCACACAGACACAGGGAGAATGTGCAAACTCCACACAGACACGTGGAGAATGTGCAAACTCCACACAGACACAGGGAGAATGTGCAAACTCCCTACAGACACAAGGAGAATATGCAAACTCCATACAGACACGGGGAGATTGTGCAAACTCCACACAGACACAGGGAGAATGTGCAAACTCCACGCAGACGCAGGGAGAATGTGCGAACTCCACGCAGACACGGGAGAATGTGCAAACTCCACACAGACACGTGGAGAATGTGCAAGCTCCACACAGACACAGGGAGAATGTGCAAACTCCCTACAGACACAAGGAGAATATGCAAACTCCACACAGACAAGGGGAGAATATGCAAACTAAACACACACACGGGGAGAATGTGCAAAACAAGATAGACACGGGGAGAATGTGCTAACCCCACACAGACACGAGGAGAAAGTGCAAACTCCACACAGACGCGGGGAGAATGTGCAAAATCCACGCAGACATGGGGAGAATGTGCAAACTCCCCACAGACACGGGGAGTGTGTGCAAACTCCACACAGGCACGGGGCGAATGTGCAAACTCCACAAAGATACGGGGAGAATGTGAAAACTCAACAAAGGCACGGGGAGAATGTGCAAACTCCACACAGACAAGGGGAGAATATGCAAACTAAACACAGATACGGGGAGAATCTGCAAAACAAGATAGACACGGGGAGAAAGTGCAAACCCCACACAGACACGAGGAGAAAGTGCAAACTCCACACAGACGCGGGGAGAATGTGCAAAATCCACACAGACATGCGGAGAATGTGCAAACTCCCCACAGACACGGGGAGATTGTGCAAACTCCACACAGGCACGGGGAGAATGTGCAAACTGCACACAGACATGGGGAGTGTGTGCAAACTCCACACAGACATGGGGAGAATGTGCAAACTCCACACAGACACGGGGAGAATGTGCAAATTCCCCACAGACACGGGGAGAATGTGCAAACTCCACACAGACACGGGGAGAAAGTGCAAACTCCACGCAGACATGGGGAGAATGTGCAAAATCCACAGAGACACGGGCAGTGTGTGCAAACTCCACACAGGCACGGGGAGAATGTGCAAAGTGCACACAGACATGGGGTGAAAGTGCAAACTCCACACAGACATGGGGAGTGTGTGCAAACTCCACACAGGCATGGGGAGAATGTGCAAACCCCACACAGACACGGGGTGAAAGTGCAAACTCCACACAGACGCGGGGAGAATGTGCAAAATCCACGCAGACATGGGGAGAATGTGCAAACTCCCCACAGACACGGGGAGTGTGTGCAAACTCCACACAGGCACGGGGAGAATGTGCAAACTCCACAAAGATACGGGGAGCATGTGAAAACTCAATACAGACACGGGGAGAATGTGCAAACTCCACACAGACAAGGGGAGAACATGCAAACTAAACACAGATACGGGGAGAATCTGCAAAACAAGATAGACACGGGGAGAATGTGCAAACCCCACACAGACACGAGGAGAAAGTGCAAACTCCACACAGAAGCGGGGAGAATGTGGAAAATCCACGCAGACATGGGGAGAATGTGCAAACTCCCCACAGACACGGGGAGATTGTGCAAACTCCACACAGGCACGGGGAGAATGTGCAAACTGCACACAGACATGGGGAGTGTGTGCAAACTCCACACAGGCATGGGGAGAATGTGCAAACTCCACACAGACACGGGGAGAATGTGAAAACTCCCCACAGACACGGGGAGTGTGTGCAAACTCCACACAGGCACGGGGAGAATGTGCAAACTCCACACAGACATGGGGTGAAAGTGCAAACTCCACACAGACATGGGGAGTGTGTGCAAACTCCACACAGGCATGGGGAGAATGTGCAAACCCCACCCAGACACGGGGAGAATGTGCAAACACCACGCAGACATGGGGAGAATGTGCAAACTCCACACAGACACGGGCAGTGTGTGCAAACTCCACACAGTTTGGGGGAGAATGTGCAAACTCCACACAGACATGGGGTGAAAGTGCAAACTCAAGACAGTCACGGGGAGAATGTACATACACGACATGGATACGAAGAGAATGTGCAAACTCCACACAGACACGGGGAGAATGTGCAAAGCCCACATAGATGCAGGGGAAATGTGCGAACTCAACACAGAAACGGGGAGAATGTGCAAACTCCACACAGACACGGGGAGATTGTGCAAACTCAACACAGACTCGGGGAGAATGTGCAAACTCCGCACAGACACGGGGAGAAAATGCGAACGTAACACAGACAAGGCGAGAATGTGCAAACTCCACACAGACATGGAGAGAATGTGCAAACACCACACAGACATGGGGAGAATGTGCAAACTCCACACAGACAGGGGGAGAATGTATAAACTCAACACAGACAAGGTGAGAATGTGCAAAATCCACACAGAAACGGGGAGAATGTGCAAACACCACACAGACACAGGGAGAATGCGCAAACTCAACACAGACACGGGGAGAATGTGCAAACTGCACACAGACACGGGGCGAATGTGCAAACACCACGCAGACATGGGGAGAATGTGCAAACACTGCACGGACACGTGGAGAAAGTGCAAACTCAAAACAGACACGGGGAGAATGTGCAAACCCCACACAGACACGGGGAGAATGAGCAAACTCCATAGAGACGCAGGGAGAATGTGCAAACTCCACTCGGACACGGGAAGAATGTGCAAGCCCCACACAGACAAGGGGAGAATGTGCAAACTCCACACAGATACGGGGAGAACGTGAAAACTCAACACAGACACGGGGAGAATGTGCAAACTCCACACAGGCACAGGGAGAATATGCAAACTAAACACAGACAGGGGGAGAATGTGCAAACTCCACACAGATACGGGGAGAATGTGCAAACTCCACAAAGACACGGGGAGAATGTGCAAACCCCACACAGATATGGGGAGAAAGTGCAAACTCCACACAGACACTGGGAGAATGTGCAAACTCCACACAGAATGGGGGAGAATGTGCAAAATCCACGCAGACATGGAGAGAATGTGCAAACTCCATGCAGACACGGGGAGAATGTGCAAACTCCACACAGACACGGGGTGAAAGTGCAAACTCCACACAGACACGGGGTGAAAGTGCAAACTCCACACAGACATGGGGAGAATGTGCAAACTCCACGCAGACACGGGGAGAATGTGCAAACTCCACACAGACACAGGCAGTGTGTGCAAACTCCACACAGTCACGGGGAGAATGTGCAAACCGCACCCAGAGACATGGAGAATGTGCAAAATTCACGCAGACAAGGGGAGAATGTGCAAACTCCACACAGACACAGTGAGAATGTGCAAACTCCACACGGACACGGGGAGAATGTGCAAACTCCACACAGACACGGGGAAAATGTGCAAACCCCACACAGACACGGGGAGAATGTGCAAACTCCACAAAGACATGGGGAGAATGTGCAAACTCCACACAGACACGGGGGGAATGTGCAAAATTCACGCAGACACAGGGAGAATATGCAAACTAAACACAGACACGGGGAGAATGTGCAAAACCCACACAGACACGAGGAGAAAGTGCAAACTCCACGCAGACACGGGGAGAATGTGCAAACTCCACACAGACTGGGGGAGAATGTGCAAAATCCACACACACATGGGGAGAATGTGCAAACTCCACGCAGACATGGGGAGAATGTGCAAACTCCCCACAGATACGGGTAGTGTGTGTGCAAACTCCACACAGGCACGGGGAGAATGTGCAAACTCCACACAGACATGGGGAGTGTGTGCAAACTCCACACAGGCATGGGGAGAATGTGCAAAATCCACACAGACACGGAGAGAATGTGCAAACTCAACACAGGCATGGGGTGAATGTGCAAATTCCACGCAGACACTGGGAGATTGTGCAAACTCAACACAGACAGAGGGAGAATGTGCCAACTCCATATGGACACGGGGAGAATGTGCAAAATCCACACAGACATGGGGAGAATGTGCAAACTGCACACAGACACGGGGAGAATGTGCGAACCCCACACAGACACGGGGAGAATATGCAAACTGCACACAGACTCGGGTGGAATGTGCAATCTCCACACAGACACAGGGAGAATGTGCAAACTCCACACAGACACGTGGAGAATGTGCAAACTCCACACAGACACAGGAAGAATGTGCAAACTCCCTACAGACACAAGGAGAATATGCAAACTCCATACAGACACGGGGAGATTGTGCAAACTCCACACAGACACAGGGAGAATGTGCAAACTCCACGCAGACGCAGGGAGAATGTGCGAACTCCACGCAGACACGGGAGAATGTGCAAACTCCACACAGACACGTGGAGAATGTGCAAGCTCCACACAGACACAGGGAGAATGTGCAAACTCCCTACAGACACAAGGAGAATATGCAAACTCCACACAGACAAGGGGAGAATATGCAAACTAAACACACACACGGGGAGAATGTGCAAAACAAGATAGACACGGGGAGAATGTGCTAACCCCACACAGACACGAGGAGAAAGTGCAAACTCCACACAGACGCGGGGAGAATGTGCAAAATCCACGCAGACATGGGGAGAATGTGCAAACTCCCCACAGACACGGGGAGTGTGTGCAAACTCCACACAGGCACGGGGAGAATGTGCAAACTCCACAAAGATACGGGGAGAATGTGAAAACTCAACAAAGGCACGGGGAGAATGTGCAAACTCCACACAGACAAGGGGAGAATATGCAAACTAAACACAGATACGGGGAGAATCTGCAAAACAAGATAGACACGGGGAGAAAGTGCAAACCCCACACAGACACGAGGAGAAAGTGCAAACTCCACACAGACGCGGGGAGAATGTGCAAACTCCCCACAGACACGGGGAGATTGTGCAAACTCCACACAGGCACGGGGAGAATGTGCAAACTGCACACAGACATGGGGAGTGTGTGCAAACTCCACACAGACATGGGGAGAATGTGCAAATACCACACAGACACGGGGAGAATGTGCAAATTCCCCACAGACACGGGGAGTGTGTGCAAACTCCACACAGGCACGGGGAGAATGTGCAAACTGCACACAGACATGGGGTGAAAGTGCAAACTCCACACAGACATGGGGAGTGTGTGCAAACTCCACACAGGCATGGGGAGAATGTGCAAACCCCACACAGACACGGGGTGAAAGTGCAAACTCCACACAGACGCGGGGAGAATGTGCAAAATCCACGCAGACATGGGGAGAATGTGCAAACTCCCCACAGACACGGGGAGTGTGTGCAAACTCCACACAGGCACGGGGAGAATGTGCAAACTCCACAAAGATACGGGGAGCATGTGAAAACTCAATACAGACACGGGGAGAATGTGCAAACTCCACACAGACAAGGGGAGAACATGCAAACTAAACACAGATACGGGGAGAATCTGCAAAACAAGATAGACACGGGGAGAATGTGCAAACCCCACACAGACACGAGGAGAAAGTGCAAACTCCACACAGACGCGGGGAGAATGTGGAAAATCCACGCAGACATGGGGAGAATGTGCAAACTCCCCACAGACACGGGGAGATTGTGCAAACTCCACACAGGCACGGGGAGAATGTGCAAACTGCACACAGACATGGGGAGTGTGTGCAAACTCCACACAGGCATGGGGAGAATGTGCAAACTCCACACAGACACGGGGAGAATGTGAAAACTCCCCACAGACACGGGGAGTGTGTGCAAACTCCACACAGGCACGGGGAGAATGTGCAAACTCCACACAGACATGGGGTGAAAGTGCAAACTCCACACAGACATGGGGAGTGTGTGCAAACTCCACACAGGCATGGGGAGAATGTGCAAACCCCACCCAGACACGGGGAGAATGTGCAAACACCACGCAGACATGGGGAGAATGTGCAAACTCCACACAGACACGGGCAGTGTGTGCAAACTCCACACAGGTTGGGGGAGAATGTGCAAACTCCACACAGACACGGGGTGAAAGTGCAAACTCAAGACAGTCACGGGGAGAATGTACACACACCACATGGATACGAAGAGAATGTGCAAACTCCACACAGACACGGGGAGAATGTGCAAAGCCCACATAGATGCAGGGGAAATGTGCGAACTCAACACAGAAACGGGGAGAATGTGCAAACTCCACACAGACTCGGGGAGATTGTGCAAACTCAACACAGACTCGGGGAGAATGTGCAAACTCCGCACAGACAGGGGGAGAAAATGCGAACGTAACACAGACAAGGCGAGAATGTGCAAACTCCACACAGACATGGAGAGAATGTGCAAACTCAACACAGACACGGGGAGAATGTGCAAACTCCACACAGACAGGGGGAGAATGTATAAACTCAACACAGACAAGGGGAGAATGTGCAAAATCCACACAGAAACGGGGAGAATGTGCAAACACCACACAGACACAGGGAGAATGTGCAAACTCCACACACACACGGGGAGAATGTGCAAACTCCACAAGGACACTGGGAGAATGTGCAAACACCACACAGAAACGGTGAGAATACGCAAACTCAACACAGACACGGGGAGAATGTGCAAACTCCACACAGACACGGGGAGAATGTGCAAACACCACACGGACACGGGTAGAATGTGCAAACTCCACACGGACACGGAGAGAATGCGCAAACCCCACAATGACTCGGGGAGAATGGGCAAACGCCACACAGAAACGGGGAGAATGCGCAAACTCAACACAGACACGGGGAGAATGTGCAAACTGCACACAGACACGGGGCGAATGTGCAAACACCACGCAGACATGGGGAGAATGTGCAAACACTGCACGGACACGTGGAGAATGTGCAAACTCAAAACAGACACGGGGAGAATGTGCAAACCCCACACAGACACGGGGAGAATGAGGAAACTCCATACAGACGCAGGGAGAATGTGCAAACTCCACTCGGACACGGGAAGAATGTGCAAGCCCCAAACAGACTCGGGGAGAATGTGCAAACTCCACACAGATACGGGGAGAACGTGAAAACTCAACACAGACACGGGGAGAATGTGCAAACTCCACACAGGCACGGGGAGAATATGCAAACTAAACACAGACAGGGGGAGAATGTGCAAACTCCACACAGATACGGGGAGAATGTGCAAACTCCACAAAGACACGGGGAGAATGTGCAAACCCCACACAGATATGGGGAGAAAGTGCAAACTCCACACAGACACGGGGAGAATGTGCAAACTCCACACAGAATGGGGGAGAATGTGCAAAATCCACGCAGACATGGAGAGAATGTGCAAACTCCATGCAGACACGGGGAGAATGTGCAAACTCCACACAGACACGGGGTGAAAGTGCAAACTCCACACAGACACGGGGTGAAAGTGCAAACTCCACACAGACATGGGGAGAATGTGCAAACTCCACGCAGACACGGGGAGAATGTGCAAACTCCACACAGACACAGGCAGTGTGTGCAAACTCCACACAGTCACGGGGAGAATGTGCAAACCGCACCCAGAGACATGGAGAATGTGCAAAATTCACGCAAACAAGGGGAGAATGTGCAAACTCCACACAGACACAGTGAGAATGTGCAAACTCCACACGGACACGGGGAGAATAAGCAAACTCCACACAGACACGGGGAAAATGTGCAAACCCCACACAGACACGGGGAGAATGTGCAAACTCCACAAAGACATGGGGAGAATGTGCAAACTCCACACAGACACGGGGAGAATGTGCAAAATTCACGCAGACACAGGGAGAATATGCAAACTAAACACAGACACGGGGAGAATGTGCAAAACCCACACAGACACGAGGAGAAAGTGCAAACTCCACGCAGACACGGGGAGAATGTGCAAACTCCACACAGACTGGGGGAGAAAATGCAAAATCCACACACACATGGGGAGAATGTGCAAACTCCACGCAGACATGGGCAGAATGTGCAAACTCCCCACAGATACGGGGAGTGTGTGTGCAAACTCCACACAGGCACGGGGAGAATGTGCAAACTCCACACAGACATGGGGAGTGTGTGCAAACTCCACACAGGCATGGGGAGAATGTGCAAAATCCACACAGACACGGAGAGAATGTGCAAACTCAACACAGGCATGGGGAGAATGTGCAAATTCCACGCAGACACTGGGAGATTGTGCAAACTCAACACAGACAGAGGGAGAATGTGCAAACTCCACATGGACACGGGGAGAATGTGCAAAATCCACACAGACATGGGGAGAATGTGCAAACTGCACACAGACACGGGGAGAATGTGCGAACCCCACACAGACACGGGGAGAATGTGCAAACTGCACACAGACTCGGGTGGAATGTGCAATCTCCACACAGACACAGGGAGAATGTGCAAACTCCACACAGACACGTGGAGAATGTGCAAACTCCACACAGACACAGGGAGAATGTGCAAACTCCCTACAGACACAAGGAGAATATGCAAACTCCATACAGACACGGGGAGATTGTGCAAACTCCACACAGACACAGGGAGAATGTGCAAACTCCACGCAGACGCAGGGAGAATGTGCGAACTCCACGCAGACACGGGAGAATGTGCAAACTCCACACAGACACGTGGAGAATGTGCAAGCTCCACACAGACACAGGGAGAATGTGCAAACTCCCTACAGACACAAGGAGAATATGCAAACTCCATACAGACACGGGGAGATTGTGCAAACTCCACACAGACACAGGGAGAATGTGCAAACTCCACGCAGACGCAGGGAGAATGTGCAAACTTCACGCAGACACGGGAGAATGTGCAAACCCCACGCAGACACAGGGAGAATGTGCAAATTCCACGCAGACACTAGGAGAATATGCAAACTCAACACAGACAGAGGGAGAATGTGGAAACTCCACATAGACACGGGGAGAATGTCCAAACTCCACACAGACATGGGGAGAATGTGCAAACTCCACACAGACATGGGGAGAATGTGCATACACCACACGGACACGAAGAGAATGTGCAAAATCCACACAGACACTGGGAGAATGTGCAAAGTCCACATAGACACGGGGAGATTGTGCAAACTCAACACAGACATGGGAAGAATGTGCAAACTCCGCACAGACACGGGGAGATTTGGAAAACGTAACACAGACAAGGCGAGAATGTGCAAACTCCACACAGACACGGGGAGAATGTGCAAACTGAACACAGACACGGGGAGAATGTGCAAACTCCACGCAGACACGGGGAGAATGTATAAACTCCACGCAGACACGGGGAGAATGTGCAAATACCACGCAGACACGGGGAGAATGTGCAAACTCCACACAGACACAGGTAGAGTGTGCAAACTCCACACAGACACGGGGAGAATGTGCAAACTCGACAAAGACACGGCGAGAATGTGCAAAATCCACACAGACACGGGGAGAATGTGCAAACACCACACAGACACAGGGAGAATGTGCAAACTCCACACACACACACGGGGAGAATGTGCAAACCCCACACGGACACGGCGAGAATGTGCAAACCCCACACAGACGCGGGGAGAATTTGCAAACACCACACAGAAACGGGGAGAATGCGCAAACTCAACACAGACACGGGGAGAATGTGCAAACTCCACACAGATATGGGGAGAATGTGCAAACACCACACGGACACGGGGAGAATGTGCAAACTCCACACGGCCACGGCGAGAATGTGCAAACCCCACACAGACTCGGGGAGAATATGCAAACACCACACAGAAACAGGGAGAATGCGCAAACTCAACACAGACACGGGGAGAATGTGCAAACTCCACAAAGACACGTGGAGAATGTGCAAACACCACACAGACACGGGGAGAATGTGCAAACTCAACTCACACGCGGGGAGAAGGTGCAGACACCACACAAAGACAGGGAGAATGTGCAAACAGCACGCAGACATGGGGAGAATATGCAAACACCGCACGGACACGGGGAGAATGTGTAAACTCCACACAGACACGGGGAGAATGTGCAAACTCCAAGCAGACACAGGGAGAAGGTACAAACTCCACTCGGACACGGGAAGAATGTGCAAACAACACACAGACTCGGGGAGAATGTGCAAACTCCACACAGATACGGGGAGAATGTGAAAACTCAATACAGACACGGGGAGAACGTGCAAACTCCACACAGACACGGGGAGAAAGTGCAAACTCCACGCAGACATGGGGAGAATGTGCAAAATCCACACAGACACGGGCAGTGTGTGCAAACTCCACACAGACAAGGGGAGAATATGCAAACTAAACACACACACGGGGAGAATGTGCAAAACAAGATAGACACGGGGAGAATGTGCTAACCCCACACAGACACGAGGAGAAAGTGCAAACTCCACACAGACGCGGGGAGAATGTGCAAAATCCACGCAGACATGGGGAGAATGTGCAAACTCCCCACAGACACGGGGAGTGTGTGCAAACTCCACACAGGCACGGGGAGAATGTGCAAACTCCACAAAGATACGGGGAGAATGTGAAATCTCAACAAAGGCACGGGGAGAATGGGCAAACTCCACACAGACAAGGGGAGAATATGCAAACTAAACACAGATACGGGGAGAATCTGCAAAACAAGATAGACACGGGGAGAATGTGCAAACCCCACACAGACACGAGGAGAAAGTGCAAACTCCACACAGACGCGGGGAGAATGTGCAAAATCCACACAGACATGGGGAGAATGTGCAAACTCCCCACAGACACGGGGAGATTGTGCAAACTCCACACAGGCACGGGGAGAATGTGCAAACTGCACACAGACATGGGGAGTGTGCGCAAACTCCACACAGACATGGGGAGAATGTGCAAACTCCACACAGACACGGGGAGAATGTGCAAATTCCCCACAGACACGGGGAGTGTGTGCAAACTCCACACAGGCACGGGGAGAATGTGCAAACTCCACACAGACATGGGGTGAAAGTGCAAACTCCACACAGACATGGGGAGTGTGTGCAAACTCCACACAGGCATGGGGAGAATGTGCAAACCCCACACAGACACGGGGTGAAAGTGCAAACTCCACACAGACGCGGGGAGAATGTGCAAAATCCACGCAGACATGGGGAGAATGTGCAAACTCCCCACAGACACGGGGAGTGTGTGCAAACTCCACACAGGCACGGGGAGAATGTGCAAACTCCACAAAGATACGGGGAGCATGTGAAAACTCAATACAGACACGGGGAGAATGTGCAAACTCCACACAGACAAGGGGAGAACATGCAAACTAAACACAGATATGGGGAGAATCTGCAAAACAAGATAGACACGGGGAGAATGTGCAAACCCCACACAGACACGAGGAGAAAGTGCAAACTCCACACAGACGCGGGGAGAAAATGCGAACGTAACACAGACAAGGCGAGAATGTGCAAACTCCACACAGACATGGAGAGAATGTGCAAACTCAACACAGACACGGGGAGAATGTGCAAACTCCACACAGACAGGGGGAGAATGTATAAACTCAACACAGACAAGGGGAGAATGTGCAAAATCCACACAGAAACGGGGAGAATGTGCAAACACCACACAGACACAGGGAGAATGTGCAAACTCCACACACAGGCACGGGGAGAATGTGCAAACTCCACATGGACACTGGGAGAATGTGCAAACACCACACAGAAACGGTGAGAATACGCAAACTCAACACAGACACGGGGAGAATGTGCAAACTCCACACAGACACGGGGAGAATGTGCAAACACCACACGGACACGGGGAGAATGTGCAAACTCCACACGGACACGGAGAGAATGCGCAAACCCCACAAAGACTCGGGGAGAATGGGCAAACGCCACACAGAAACGGGGAGAATGCGCAAACTCAACACAGACACGGGGAGAATGTGCAAACTGCACACAGACACGGGGCGAATGTGCAAACACCACGCAGACATGGGGAGAATGTGCAAACACTGCACGGACACGTGGAGAATGTGCAAACTCAAAACAGACACGGGGAGAATGTGCAAACCCCACACAGACACGGGGAGAATGAGCAAACTCCATAGAGACGCAGGGAGAATGTGCAAACTCCACTCGGACACGGGAAGAATGTGCAAGCCCCACACAGACACGGGGAGAATGTGCAAACTCCACACAGAATGGGGGAGAATGTGCAAAATCCACGCAGACATGGAGAGAATGTGCAAACTCCATGCAGACACGGGGAGAATGTGCAAACTCCACACAGACACGGGGTGAAAGTGCAAACTCCACACAGACACGGGGTGAAAGTGCAAACTCCACACAGACATGGGGAGAATGTGCAAACTCCACGCAGACACGGGGAGAATGTGCAAACTCCACACAGACACAGGCAGTGTGTGCAAACTCCACACAGTCACGGGGAGAATGTGCAAACCGCACCCAGAGACATGGAGAATGTGCAAAATTCACGCAGACAAGGGGAGAATGTGCAAACTCCACACAGACACAGTGAGTATGTGCAAACTCCACACGGACACGGGGAGAATGTGCAAACTCCACACAGACACGGGGAAAATGTGCAAACCCCACACAGACACGGGGAGAATGTGCAAACTCCACAAAGACATGTGGAGAATGTGCAAACTCCACACAGACACGGGGAGAATGTGCAAAATTCACGCAGACACAGGGAGAATATGCAAACTAAACACAGACACGGGGAGAATGTGCAAAACCCACACAGACACGAGGAGAAAGTGCAAACTCCACGCAGACACGGGTAGAATGTGCAAACTCCACACAGACTGGGGGAGAATGTGCAAAATCCACACACACATGGGGAGAATGTGCAAACTCCACGCAGACATGGGCAGAATGTGCAAACTCCCCACAGATACGGGGAGTGTGTGTGCAAACTCCACACAGGCACGGGGAGAATGTGCAAACTCCACACAGACATGGGGAGTGTGTGCAAACTCCACACAGGCATGGGGAGAATGTGCAAAATCCACACAGACACGGAGAGAATGTGCAAACTCAACACAGGCATGGGGAGAATGTGCAAATTCCACGCAGACACTGGGAGATTGTGCAAACTCAACACAGACAGAGGGAGAATGTGCAAACTCCACATGGACACGGGGAGAATGTGCAAAATCCACACAGACATGGGGAGAATGTGCAAACTGCACACAGACACGGGGAGAATGTGCGAACCCCACACAGACACGGGGAGAATGCGCAAACTGCACACAGACTCGGGTGGAATGTGCAATCTCCACACAGACACAGGGAGAATGTGCAAACTCCACACAGACACGTGGAGAATGTGCAAACTCCACACAGACACAGGGAGAATGTGCAAACTCCCTACAGACACAAGGAGAATATGCAAACTGCATACAGACACGGGGAGATTGTGCAAACTCCACACAGACACAGGGAGAATGTGCAAACTTCACGCAGACGCAGGGAGAATGTGCAAACTCCACGCAGACACGGGAGAATGTGCAAACTCCACACAGACACGTGGAGAATGTTCAAACTCCACACAGACACAGGGAGAATGTGCAAACTCCCTACAGACACAAGGAGAATATGCAAACTCCATACAGACACGGGGAGATTGTGCAAACTCCACACAGACACAGGGAGAATGTGCAAACTCCACGCAGACGCAAGGAGAATGTGCAAACTCCACGCAGACACGGGAGAATGTGCAAACTCCACGCAGACACAGGGAGAATGTGCAAATTCCACGCAGACACTAGGAGAATATGCAAACTCAACACAGACAGAGGGAGAATGTGGAAACTCCACATAGACACGGGGAGCATGTCCAAACACCACACAGACATGGGGAGAATGTGCAAACTCCACACAGACATGGGGAGAATGTGCGAACTCCACACAGACACGGGGAGAATGTGCAAACTGCACACAGACTCGGGTGGAATGTGCAATCTCCACACACACACAGGGAGAATGTGCAAACTCCACACAGACACGGGGAGAATGTGCAAACTCCACACAGACACAGGGAGAATGTGCAAATTTCCGACAGACACAGGGAGAATATGCACACTCCACACAGACACGGGGAGATTGTGCAAAATCCACACAGACACAGCGAGAATGTTCAAACTCCATGCAGACGCAGGGAGAATTCGCAAACTCCACACAGACACAGGAAGAATGTGCAAACTCCACACAGACACCGGGAGAATGTGCAAAATCCACACGGACACGGGGAGAATGTGCAAACTCCACACAGACACGGGGAGAATGTGCAAACTCAACACAGACGCAGGGAGAATGTGGAAACTCCACACAGACACAGGGAGAATGTGCAAACTCCACACAGACACGGGGAGAATGTGCAAACTCCACACAGACACGGGGAGAATGTGCAAACTCCACGCAGACGCAGTAGAATGTGCAAACTCCTCACAGACACAGGGAGAATGTGCAAACTCCTCGCAGACACCGGGAGGCTGTGCAAACTCTACACAGACACGGGGAGAATGTGCAAACTCCTCACAGACACGGGGAGAATGTGCAAACTCCACACAGACACGGGGAGAATGTGCTAACTCCACACAGACTCGTGTGGAATGTGCAAACTCAACACAGACTCGGGCAGAATGTGCACACTCCACACAGACATGTGGAGAATGTGCAAACCCCACACACAGACACAGTGAGAATGTGCAAACCCCACACAGACACAGGGAGAGTGTGAAAAACCCACACAGACACAGGGAGAATGTGCACACTGCACGCAAACACAGGGAGAATGTGCAAACTCCACACAGACACGGGGAGAATGTGCAAACTCCACACAGCCACGGGGAGAATGTGCAAACTCCACACAGACACAACGAGAATGTGAAAACTCCACACAGACGCAGGGACATTCCAAACTCCACACAGACAAAGGGAAAATCTGCAACCTCCACACAGACACGGGGAGAATGTGCAAACTCCACACAGAAATGGGGAGAATGTGCAAAATCCACACAGACACAGGGAGAATGTGCAAATTCCACGCAGACACTAGGAGAATATGCAAACTCAACACAGACAGAGGGAGAATGTGGAAACTCCACATAGACACGGGGAGAATGTCCAAACACCACACAGACATGGGGAGAATGTGCAAACTCCACACAGACATGGGGAGAATGTGCAAACTCCACACAGACACGGGGAGAATGTGCAAACTGCACACAGACTCGGGTGGAATGTGCAATCTCCACACACACACAGGGAGAATGTGCAAACTCCACACAGACACGGGGAGAATGTGCAAACTCCACACAGACACAGGGAGAATGTGCAAATTCCCGACAGACACAGGGAGAATATGCAAACTCCACACAGACACGGGGAGATTGTGCAAAATCCACACAGACACAGCGAGAATGTTCAAACTCCATGCAGACGCAGGGAGAATGCGCAAACTCCACACAGACACAGGAAGAATGTGCAAACTCCACACAGACACCGGGAGAATGTGCAAAATCCACACGGACAAAGGGAGAATGTGCAAACTCCACACAGACACGGGGAGAATGTGCAAACTCAACGCAGACGCAGGGAGAATGTGGAAACTCCACACAGACACAGGGAGAATGTGCAAACTCCACACAGACACGGGGAGAATGTGCAAACTCCACACAGACACGGGGAGAATGTGCAAACTCCACGCAGACGCAGTAGAATGTGCAAACTCCTCACAGACACAGGGAAAATGTGCAAGCTCCTCGCAGACACCGGGAGGCTGTGCACACTCTACACAGACACGGGGAGAATGTGCAAACTCCTCACAGACACGGGGAGAATGTGCAAACTCCACACAGACACGGGGAGAATGTGCTAACTCCACACAGACTCGTGTGGAATGTGCAAACTCAACACAGACTCGGGCAGAATGTGCAAACTGCACACAGACATGTGGAGAATGTGCAAACCCCACACACAGACACAGTGAGAATGTGCAAACCCCACACGGACACAGGGAGAGTGTGAAAAACCCACACAGACACAGGGAGAATGTGCAAACTGCACGCAAACACAGGGAGAATGTGCAAACTCCACACAGACAAGGGGAGAATGTGCAAACTCCACACAGACACGGGGAGAATGTGCAAACTCCACACAGCCACGGGGAGAATGTGCAAACTCCACACAGACACAACGAGAATGTGAAAACTCCACACAGACGCAGGGACATTCCAAACTCCACACAGACAAAGGGAAAATCTGCAACCTCCACACTAACACGGGGAGAATGTGCAAACTCCACACAGAAATGGGGAGAATGTGCAAAATCCACACAGACACGGGGAGAATGTGCAAACTCCAATCAGACATGGGGAGAATGTGCAAACTCCACACAGACACGGGGAGAATTTGCAATTACCACACAGTCACAAAGTGAATCCACAAACTCAACACAGACACGGGGAGAATGTCGAAATTCCACACGGAAGCGGGGAGAATGTGCAAACTCCACATAGATATGGGGAGAATGTGCAATCTCCACACAGACACAGGGAGAATGTGCAAATTCCACGCAGACACTAGGAGAATATGCAAACTCAACACAGACAGAGGGAGAATGTGGAAACTCCACTTGACACGGGGAGAATGTCCAAACTCCACACAGACATGGGGAGAATGTGCAAACTCCACACAGACATGGGGAGAATGTGCGAACTCCACACAGACACGGGGAGAATGTGCAAACTGCACACAGACTCGGGTGGAATGTGCAAACTCCACACAGACACAGGGAGAATGTGCAAACTCCACACAGACACGGGGAGAATGTGCAAACTCCACACAGACACAGGGAGAATGTGCAAATTCCCGACAGACACAGGGAGAATATGCAAACTCCACACAGACACGGGGAGATTGTGCAAAATCCACACAGACACAGCGAGAATGTTCAAACTCCATGCAGACGCAGGGAGAATGCGCAAACTCCACACAGACACAGGAAGAATGTGCAAACTCCACACAGACACGGGGAGAATGTGCAAACTCAACGCAGACGCAGGGAGAATGTGGAAACTCCACACAGACACAGGGAGAATGTGCAAACTCCACACAGACACAGGGAGAATGTGCAAACTCCACACAGACACGGGGAGAATGTGCAAACTCCACGCAGACGCAGGTAGAATGTGCAAACTCCACACAGACACAGGGAGAATGTGCAAATTCCACGCAGACCCTAGGAGAATATGCAAACTCAACACAGACAGAGGGAGAATGTGGAAACTCCACATAGACACGGGGAGCATGTCCAAACACCACACAGACATGGGGAGAATGTGCAAACTCCACACAGACATGGGGAGAATGTGCGAACTCCACACAGACACGGGGAGAATGTGCAAACTGCACACAGACTCGGGTGGAATGTGCAATCTCCACACACACACAGGGAGAATGTGCAAACTCCACACAGACACAGGGAGAATGTGCAAATTTCCGACAGACACAGGGAGAATATGCAAACTCCACACAGACACGGGGAGATTGTGCAAAATCCACACAGACACAGCGAGAATGTTCAAACTCCATGCAGACGCAGGGAGAATTCGCAAACTCCACACAGACACAGGAAGAATGTGCAAACTCCACACAGACACCGGGAGAATGTGCAAAATCCACACGGACACGGGGAGAATGTGCAAACTCCACACAGACACGGGGAGAATGTGCAAACTCAACACAGACGCAGGGAGAATGTGGAAACTCCACACAGACACAGGGAGAATGTGCAAACTCCACACAGACACGGGGAGAATGTGCAAACTCCACACAGACACGGGGAGAATGTGCAAACTCCACGCAGACGCAGTAGAATGTGCAAACTCCTCACAGACACAGGGAGAATGTGCAAACTCCTCGCAGACACCGGGAGGCTGTGCAAACTCTACACAGACACGGGGAGAATGTGCAAACTCCTCACAGACACGGGGAGAATGTGCAAACTCCACACAGACACGGGGAGAATGTGCTAACTCCACACAGACTCGTGTGGAATGTGCAAACTCAACACAGACTCGGGCAGAATGTGCACACTCCACACAGACATGTGGAGAATGTGCAAACCCCACACACAGACACAGTGAGAATGTGCAAACCCCACACAGACACAGGGAGAGTGTGAAAAACCCACACAGACACAGGGAGAATGTGCAAACTGCACGCAAACACAGGGAGAATGTGCAAACTCCACACAGACACGGGGAGAATGTGCAAACTCCACACAGCCACGGGGAGAATGTGCAAACTCCACACAGACACAACGAGAATGTGAAAACTCCACACAGACGCAGGGACATTCCAAACTCCACACAGACAAAGGGAAAATCTGCAACCTCCACACAGACACGGGGAGAATGTGCAAACTCCACACAGAAATGGGGAGAATGTGCAAAATCCACACAGACACAGGGAGAATGTGCAAATTCCACGCAGACACTAGGAGAATATGCAAACTCAACACAGACAGAGGGAGAATGTGGAAACTCCACATAGACACGGGGAGAATGTCCAAACACCACACAGACATGGGGAGAATGTGCAAACTCCACACAGACATGGGGAGAATGTGCGAACTCCACACAGACACGGTGAGAATGTGCAAACTGCACACAGACTCGGGTGGAATGTGCAATCTCCACACACACACAGGGAGAATGTGCAAACTCCACACAGACACGGGGAGAATGTGCAAACTCCACACAGACACAGGGAGAATGTGCAAATTCCCGACAGACACAGGGAGAATATGCAAACTCCACACAGACACGGGGAGATTGTGCAAAATCCACACAGACACAGCGAGAATGTTCAAACTCCATGCAGACGCAGGGAGAATGCGCAAACTCCACACAGACACAGGAAGAATGTGCAAACTCCACACAGACACCGGGAGAATGTGCAAAATCCACACGGACAAAGGGAGAATGTGCAAACTCCACACAGACACGGGGAGAATGTGCAAACTCAACGCAGACGCAGGGAGAATGTGGAAACTCCACACAGACACAGGGAGAATGTGCAAACTCCACACAGACACGGGGAGAATGTGCAAACTCCACACAGACACGGGGAGAATGTGCAAACTCCACGCAGACGCAGTAGAATGTGCAAACTCCTCACAGACACAGGGAAAATGTGCAAGCTCCTCGCAGACACCGGGAGGCTGTGCACACTCTACACAGACACGGGGAGAATGTGCAAACTCCTCACAGACACGGGGAGAATGTGCAAACTCCACACAGACACGGGGAGAATGTGCTAACTCCACACAGACTCGTGTGGAATGTGCAAACTCAACACAGACTCGGGCAGAATGTGCAAACTGCACACAGACATGTGGAGAATGTGCAAACCCCACACACAGACACAGTGAGAATGTGCAAACCCCACACGGACACAGGGAGAGTGTGAAAAACCCACACAGACACAGGGAGAATGTGCAAACTGCACGCAAACACAGGGAGAATGTGCAAACTCCACACAGACAAGGGGAGAATGTGCAAACTCCACACAGACACGGGGAGAATGTGCAAACTCCACACAGCCACGGGGAGAATGTGCAAACTCCACACAGACACAACGAGAATGTGAAAACTCCACACAGACGCAGGGACATTCCAAACTCCACACAGACAAAGGGAAAATCTGCAACCTCCACACTAACACGGGGAGAATGTGCAAACTCCACACAGAAATGGGGAGAATGTGCAAAATCCACACAGACACGGGGAGAATGTGCAAACTCCAATCAGACATGGGGAGAATGTGCAAACTCCACACAGACACGGGGAGAATTTGCAATTACCACACAGTCACAAAGTGAATCCACAAACTCAACACAGACACGGGGAGAATGTCGAAATTCCACACGGAAGCGGGGAGAATGTGCAAACTCCACATAGATATGGGGAGAATGTGCAATCTCCACACAGACACAGGGAGAATGTGCAAATTCCACGCAGACACTAGGAGAATATGCAAACTCAACACAGACAGAGGGAGAATGTGGAAACTCCACTTGACACGGGGAGAATGTCCAAACTCCACACAGACATGGGGAGAATGTGCAAACTCCACACAGACATGGGGAGAATGTGCGAACTCCACACAGACACGGGGAGAATGTGCAAACTGCACACAGACTCGGGTGGAATGTGCAAACTCCACACAGACACAGGGAGAATGTGCAAACTCCACACAGACACGGGGAGAATGTGCAAACTCCACACAGACACAGGGAGAATGTGCAAATTCCCGACAGACACAGGGAGAATATGCAAACTCCACACAGACACGGGGAGATTGTGCAAAATCCACACAGACACAGCGAGAATGTTCAAACTCCATGCAGACGCAGGGAGAATGCGCAAACTCCACACAGACACAGGAAGAATGTGCAAACTCCACACAGACACGGGGAGAATGTGCAAACTCAACGCAGACGCAGGGAGAATGTGGAAACTCCACACAGACACAGGGAGAATGTGCAAACTCCACACAGACACGGGGAGAATGTGCAAACTCCACACAGACACGGGGAGAATGTGCAAACTCCACGCAGACGCAGGTAGAATGTGCAAACTCCACACAGACACAGGGAGAATGTGCAAACTCCTCGCAGACACCGGGAGGATGTGCAAACTCTACACAGACACGGGGAGAATGTGCAAACTCCTCACAGACACAGGGAGAATGTGCAAACTCCACACAGACACGGGGAGAATGTGCTAACTCCACACAGACTCGTGTGGAATGTGCAAACTCAACACAGACTCGGGCAGAATGTGCAAACTCCACACAGACATGTGGAGAATGTGCAAACCCCACACACAGACACAGTGAGAATGTGCAAACCCCACACAGACACAGGGAGAGTGTGAAAAACCCACACAGACACAGGGAGAATGTGCATACTGCACGCAAACACAGGGAGAATGTGCAAACTCCACACAGACAAGGGGAGAATGTGCAAACTCCACACAGACACGGGGAGAATATGCAATTACCACACAGTCACAAAGTGAATCCACAAACTCAACACAGACACGGGGAGAATGTCGAAATTCCACACGGAAGCGGGGAGAATGTGCAAACTCCACATAGATATGGGCAGAATGTGCAAACTCCACACAGACACGGGGAGAATGTGCAAACTCCACAGAGAAATGGGGAGAATGTGCAAAATCCACACAGACACGGGGAGAATGTGCAAACTCCACACAGACACGGGGAGAATGTGCAAACTCCACGCAGACGCAGGGAGAATGTGCAAACTCCACGCAGACACGGGGTGAATGTGCAAACCTCACACAGACACAGTGAGAATGTGCAAACTCCACGCAGACACAGGGAGAATGTGCAAACTCCACACAGACAAGGGGAGAATGTGCAAACTCCACACAGACACGGGGAGAATGTGCAAACTCCACACAGACGCAGGGACATTCCAAACTCCACACAGACACAGGGAAAATCTACAACCTCCACACAGACACGGGGAGAATGTGCAAACTCCACACAGAAATGGGGAGAATGTGCAAACTCCACACAGACACGGGGAGAATGTGCAAACTCCACACAGACACGGGGAGAATGTGCAATTTACACACAGTCACAAGGTGAATCCGCAAACTGCACACAGACACGGGGAGAATGTAGAAATTCCACACGGAAGCGGGGAGAATGTGCAAACTCCACACAGATATGGGGAGAATGTGCAAACTCCACACAGACACGGGGAGAATGTGGAACCTCCACACCGACATGGGGAGAATGTGCAAACTCCAAACAGCCACAGGGAGAATGTGCAAACTCCACAAAGACACGGGGAGAACGTGAAAACTCCCAACGGACACAGGGAAAATCTGCAAACTCCACACAGACACGGGGAGAATGTGCACATTCCACACAAACATGGGGAGAATGTGCAAACTCGAATCAGACACGGGGAGAATGTGCAAACTTCACACAGACGCAGAGAGAATGTGCAAACTCCACACAGACACGGGGAGAATGTGGAACCTCCACACAGACACAGGGAGAATGTGCAAACTCCACACAGACACGGGGAGAATGTGCAAACTCCAGACAGACACAGGGAGAATGTGCAAACTCCCGGCAGACATAGGGAGAATATGCAAACTCCACACAGACACGGGGAGATTGTGCAAACTCCACACAGACACAGGGAGAATGTGCAAACTCCACGCAGACGCAGGGAGAATTCGCAAACTGCACACAGACACAGGAAGTATGTGCAAACTCCACGCAGACATGGGGAGAATGTGCAAACTCCAAACAGACACATAGAGAATGTGCAAACACCACACAGACACGGGGAGAATGTGCAAACTCCACGCAGACGCAGGGAGAATGCGCAAACTCCACACAGACACAGGAAGAATGTGCAAACTCCACACAGACACGGGGAGAATGTGCAAACTCCACGCAGACACGGAGAGAATGTGCAAACTCCACACAGACACGGGGAAATGTGCAAATTCCACACAGACATGGGGTGAATGTGCAAAATCCACACGGACACGGGGAGAATGTGCAAACTCCACACAGACACGGGGAGAATGTGCAAACTCAACACAGACACAGGGAGAATGTGCAAAATACACACAGACACGGGGAGAATGTGCAAACTCCACACAGACACGGGGAGAATGTGCAAACTCCACACAGACACGGGGAGAATGTGCAAACTGCACACAGATTCGGGTGGATTATGCAACCGCAACACCGACACGGGGAGAATGTGCAAACTCCACACAGACACGGGGAGAATGTGCAATTCCACACAGACACAGGGAGAATGTGCAAACTCACCACAGACACGGGGAGAATGCGCAAACTCCACACAGACACAAGGAGAATTCGGAAACTCCACACAGACACAGGGAGAATGTGCAAACTCCCCACATACACAGGGAGAATGTGCAAACTCCACACAGACACAGGGAGAATGTGCAAACCCCACACAGACACAGGGAGAATGTGCAAACTCCACGCAGACACGGGAAGAATGTGCATATCTTCACAGACACAGGGAGAATGTGCAAATTCCACGCAGACACGGGAGAATGTGCAAACTGCACGCAGACACAAGGAGAATGTGCAAACTCAACACAGACACAGGGAGAATGTGCAAAATACACACAGACACGGGGAGAATGTGCAAACTCCACACAGACACGGGGAGAATGTGCAAACTCCACACAGACACGGGGAGAATGTGCAAACTGCACACAGACACGGGGAAATGTGCAAACTCCACACAGACATGGGGTGAATGTGCAAAATCCACACGGACACGGGGAGAATATGCGAACTGCACACAGACACGGGGAGAATGTGCAAACTCAACACAGACACAGGGCGAATGTACAAAATCGACACAGACACGGGGAGAATGTGCAAACTCCACGCAGACACGGGGAGAATGTGCAAACTCCACACGGAAACGGGGAGAATGTGCAAACTGCACACAGATTCGGGTGGAATATGCAACCGCAACACCAACATGGGGAGAATGTGCAAACTCCACACAGACACAGGGAGAATGTGCAAACTCCACACAGGCACAGGGAGAATGTGCACACTCCCCACAGACACAGGGAGAATATGCAAACTCAACACAGACACGGGAGAATGTGCAAACTCCACGCAGACACGAGGAGAATGTGCAAATCAACACAGACACGGGGAGAATGTGCAAATTGCACGCAGACACTGGGAGAATGTGCAAACTCAACACAGACAGAAGGAATATGTGCAAACTCCACATAGACACGGGGAGAATGCGCAAACTCCACACAGACATGGGGAGAATGTGCAATATCCACACAGACACAGGGTCAATGTGCGAACTCCACATAGACACAGGGAGAATGTGCAAACTGCACACAGACTCGGGTGAAATGTGCGAACTCCACACAGACACGGGGAGAATGTGCAAACTCCACGCAGACACGGAGAGAATGTGCAAACTCCACACAGACACGGGGAAATGTGCAAATTCCACACAGACATGGGGTGAATGTGCAAAATCCACACGGACACGGGGAGAATGTGCAAACTCCACACAGACATGGGGAGAATGTGCAAACTCAACACAGACACAGGGAGAATGTGCAAAATACACACAGACACGGGAGAATGTGCAAACTCCACACAGACACGGGGAGAATGTGCAAACTCCACACAGACACGGGGAGAATGTGCAAACTGCACACAGATTCGGGTGGATTATGCAACCGCAACACCGACACGGGGAGAATGTGCAAACTCCACACAGACACGGGGAGAATGTGCAATTCCACACAGACACAGGGAGAATGTGCAAACTCACCACAGACACGGGGAGAATGCGCAAACTCCACACAGACACAAGGAGAATTCGGAAACTCCACACAGACACAGGGAGAATGTGCAAACTCCCCACATACACAGGGAGAATGCGCAAACTCCACACAGACACAGGGAGAATGTGCAAACTCCACACAGACACAGGGAGAATGTGCAAACTCCACGCAGACACGGGAAGAATGTGCATATCTTCACAGACACAGGGAGAATGTGCAAATTCCACGCAGACACGGGAGAATGTGCAAACTGCACGCAGACACAAGGAGAATGTGCAAACTCAACACAGACACAGGGAGAATGTGCAAAATACACACAGACACGGGGAGAATGTGCAAACTCCACACAGACACGGGGAGAATGTGCAAACTCCACACAGACACGGGGAGAATGTGCAAACTGCACACAGACACGGGGAAATGTGCAAACTCCACACAGACATGGGGTGAATGTGCAAAATCCACACGGACACGGGGAGAATATGCGAACTGCACACAGACACGGGGAGAATGTGCAAACTCAACACAGACACAGGGCGAATGTGCAAAATAGACACAGACACGGGGAGAATGTGCAAACTCCACACAGACACGGGGAGAATGTGCAAACTCCACACAGAAACGGGGAGAATGTGCAAACTGCACACAGATTCGGGTGGAATATGCAACCGCAACACCAACATGGGGAGAATGTGCAAACTCCACACAGACACGGGGAGAATGTGCAAACTCCACGCAGACACAGGGAGAATGTGCAAACTCCACACAGGCACAGGGAGAATGTGCACACTCCCCACAGACACAGGGAGAATATGCAAACTCAACACAGACACGGGAGAATGTGCAAACTCCACGCAGACACGAGGAGAATGTGCAAATCAACACAGACACGGGGAGAATGTGCAAATTGCACGCAGACACTGGGAGAATGTGCAAACTCAACACAGACAGAGGGAATATGTGCAAACTCCACATAGACACGGGGAGAATGTGCAAACTCCACACAGACATGGGGAGAATGTGCAATATCCACACAGACACAGGGTCAATGTGCGAACTCCACATAGACACAGGGAGAATGTGCAAACTGCACACAGACTCGGGTGAAATGTGCGAACTCCACACAGACAAAGGGAGAATGTGCAAACTCCACACAGACACAGGGAGAATGTGCAAACTCCCGACAGACACAGGGAGAATGTGCAAACTCCACGCAGACGCAGGGAGAATGCGCAAACTCCACACAGACACAGGGAGAATGAGCAAACTCAACACAGACATGGGGAGAATGTGCAAACTCCACGCAGACACGGGAGAATGTGCAAACTCCACGCAGACATGGGGGGAATATGCAAATCAACACAGACACGGGGTGAATGTGCAAATTGCACGCAATCACTGGGAGCATGTGCAAACTCAACACAGACAGAGGGAGAATGTGCAAACTCCACATAGACACGGGGAGAATGTCGAAACTCCACACAGACATGGTGAGAATGTGCAAACGCCACACAGACATGGGGAGAATGTGCGAACTCCACACAGACACGTGGAGAATGTGCAAACTGCACACAGTCTCGGGTGGAATGTGCAATCTCCACACAAACACAGGGAGAATGTGCAAACTCTACACAGACACGGGGAGAATGTGCAAACTCCACACAGACACAGGCAGAATGTGCAAACACCCGACAGACATAGGGAGAATATGCAAACTCCACACAGACACGGGGAGATTGTGCAAACTCCACACAGACACAAGGAGAATGTGCAAACTCCACGCAGACGCAGGGAGAATGCGCAAACTGCACACAGACACAGGAAGAATGTGCAAACTCCACGCAGACATGGGGAGAATGTGCAAACTCCACACAGACACGGGGAGAATGTGCAAACTCCACACAGACACGGGGAGAATGTGCAAACTCCACGCAGACGCAGGGAGAATGCGCAAACTCCACACAGACACAGGAAGAATGTGCAAACTCCACACAGACATGGGGAGAATGTGCAAACTCCACACAGACACAGGGAGAATGTGCAAACTCCACACACACACGGGGAGAATGTGCAAACTCCACGCAGACATGGAGAGAATGTGCAAACTCCACACAGACACGGGGAAATGTGCAAATTCCACACAGACATGGGGTGAATGTGCAAAATCCACACGGACACGGGGAGAATGTGCAAACTCCACACAGACATGGGGAGAATGTGCAAACTCAACACAGACATGGGGAGAATCTGCAAAATACACACAGACACGGGGAGAATGTGCAAACTCCACACAGACACGGGGAGAATGTGCAAACTCCACACAGACACGGGGAGAATGTGCAAACTGCACACAGATTCAGGTGGATTATGCAACCGCAACACCGACACGGGGAGAATGTGCAAACTCCACACAGACACGGGGAGAATGTGCAAACTCCACACAGGCACAGGGAGAATGTGCACACTCCCCACAGACACAGGGAGACTATGCAAACTCAACACAGACACAGGAGAATGTGCAAACTCCACACAGACACGGGGAGAATGTGCAAATCAGCACAGACACGGGTAGAATGGGCAAATTCCACGCAGACACTGGGAGATTGTGCAAACTCAACACAGACAGAGGGAGAATGTGCAAACCCCACATAGACACGGGGAGAATGTGCAAAATCCACACAGACATGGGGAGAATGTGCAAACTCCACACACACACTGGGAGCATGTGCAAACTCAACAGAGACAGAGGGAGAATGTGCAAAATCCACATAGACACGGGGAGAATGTCCAAACTCCACACAGACATGGTGAGAATGTGCAAACGCCACACAGACATGGGAACAATATGCGAACTCCACACAGACACGTGGAGAATGTGCAAACTCCACACAGACACGGGGAGAATGTGCAAACTCAACGCAGACGCAGGGAGAATGTGGAAACTCCACACAGACACAGGGAGAATGTGCAAACTCCACACAGACACGGGGAGAATGTGCAAACTCCACACAGACACGGGGAGAATGTGCAAACTCCACGCAGACGCAGGTAGAATGTGCAAACTCCACACAGACACAGGGAGAATGTGCAAACTCCTCGCAGACACCGGGAGGATGTGCAAACTTTACACAGACACGGGGAGAATGTGCAAACTCCTCACAGACACAGGGAGAATGTGCAAACTCCACACAGACACGGGGAGAATGTGCTAACTCCACACAGACGCGTGTGGAATGTGCAAACTCAACACAGACTCGGGCAGAATGTGCAAACTCCACACAGACATGTGGAGAATGTGCAAACCCCACACACAGACACAGTGAGAATGTGCAAACCCCACACAGACACAGGGAGAGTGTGAAAAACCCACACAGACACAGGGAGAATGTGCATACTGCACGCAAACACAGGGAGAATTTGCAAACTCCACACAGACAAGGGGAGAATGTGCAAACTCCACACAGACACGGGGAGAATATGCAATTACCACACAGTCACAAAGTGAATCCACAAACTCAACACAGACACGGGGAGAATGTCGAAATTCCACACGGAAGCGGGGAGAATGTGCAAACTCCACATAGATATGGGCAGAATGTGCAAACTCCACACAGACACGGGGAGAATGTGCAAACTCCACACAGAAATGGGGAGAATGTGCAAAATCCACACAGACACGGGGAGAATGTGCAAACTCCACACAGACACGGGGAGAATGTGCAAACTCCACGCAGACGCAGGGAGAATGTGCAAACTCCACGCAGACACAGGGAGAATGTGCAAACTCCACACAGACAAGGGGAGAATGTGCAAACTCCACACAGACACGGGGAGAATGTGCAAACTCCACACAGACGCAGGGACATTCCAAACTCCACACAGACACAGGGAAAATCTACAACCTCCACACAGACACGGGGAGAATGTGCAAACTCCACACAGAAATGGGGAGAATGTGCAAACTCCACACAGACACGGGGAGAATGTGCAAACTCCACACAGACACGGGGAGAATGTGCAATTTACACACAGTCACAAGGTGAATCCGCAAACTGCACACAGACACGGGGAGAATGTAGAAATTCCACACGGAAGCGGGGAGAATGTGCAAACTCCAGACAGATATGGGGAGAATGTGCAAACTCCACACAGACACGGGGAGAATGTGGAACCTCCACACCGACATGGGGAGAATGTGCAAACTCCAAACAGCCACAGGGAGAATGTGCAAACTCCACAAAGACATGGGGAGAACGTGAAAACTCCACACAGACACGGGGAGAATGTGCAAACTCCACACAGACGCAGGGACATTCCAAACTCCACACAGACACAGGGAAAATCTACAACCTCCACACAGACACGGGGAGAATGTGCAAACTCCACACAGAAATGGGGAGAATGTGCAAACTCCACACAGACACGGGGAGAATGTGCAAACTCCACACAGACACGGGGAGAATGTGCAATTTACACACAGTCACAAGGTGAATCCGCAAACTGCACACAGACACGGGGAGAATGTAGAAATTCCACACGGAAGCGGGGAGAATGTGCAAACTCCAGACAGATATGGGGAGAATGTGCAAACTCCACACAGACACGGGGAGAATGTGGAACCTCCACACCGACATGGGGAGAATGTGCAAACTCCAAACAGCCACAGGGAGAATGTGCAAACTCCACAAAGACATGGGGAGAACGTGAAAACTCCCAACGGACACAGGGAAAATCTGCAAACTCCACACAGACACGGGGAGAATGTGCACATTCCACACAAACATGGGGAGAATGTGCAAACTCGAATCAGACACGGGGAGAATGTGCAAACTTCACACAGACGCAGAGAGAATGTGCAAACTCCACACAGACACGGGGAGAATGTGCAAACTGCACACAGACACGGGGAAATGTGCAAACTCCACACAGACATGGGGTGAATGTGCAAAATCCACACGGACACGGGGAGAATATGCGAACTGCACACAGACACGGGGAGAATGTGCAAACTCAACACAGACACAGGGCGAATGTACAAAATCGACACAGACACGGGGAGAATGTGCAAACTCCACACAGACACGGGGAGAATGTGCAAACTCCACACAGAAACGGGGAGAATGTGCAAACTGCACACAGATTCGGGTGGAATATGCAACCGCAACACCAACATGGGGAGAATGTGCAAACTCCACACAGACACAGGGAGAATGTGCAAACTCCACACAGGCACAGGGAGAATGTGCACACTCCCCACAGACACAGGGAGAATATGCAAACTCAACACAGACACGGGAGAATGTGCAAACTCCACGCAGACACGAGGAGAATGTGCAAATCAACACAGACACGGGGAGAATGTGCAAATTGCACGCAGACACTGGGAGAATGTGCAAACTCAACACAGACAGAAGGAATATGTGCAAACTCCACATAGACACGGGGAGAATGCGCAAACTCCACACAGACATGGGGAGAATGTGCAATATCCACACAGACACAGGGTCAATGTGCGAACTCCACATAGACACAGGGAGAATGTGCAAACTGCACACAGACTCGGGTGAAATGTGCGAACTCCACACAGACACGGGGAGAATGTGCAAACTCCACGCAGACACGGAGAGAATGTGCAAACTCCACACAGACACGGGGAAATGTGCAAATTCCACACAGACATGGGGTGAATGTGCAAAATCCACACGGACACGGGGAGAATGTGCAAACTCCACACAGACACGGGGAGAATGTGCAAACTCAACACAGACACAGGGAGAATGTGCAAAATACACACAGACACGGGAGAATGTGCAAACTCCACACAGACACGGGGAGAATGTGCAAACTCCACACAGACACGGGGAGAATGTGCAAACTGCACACAGATTCGGGTGGATTATGCAACCGCAACACCGACACGGGGAGAATGTGCAAACTCCACACAGACACGGGGAGAATGTGCAATTCCACACAGACACAGGGAGAATGTGCAAACTCACCACAGACACGGGGAGAATGCGCAAACTCCACACAGACACAAGGAGAATTCGGAAACTCCACACAGACACAGGGAGAATGTGCAAACTCCCCACATACACAGGGAGAATGTGCAAACTCCACACAGACACAGGGAGAATGTGCAAACTCCACACAGACACAGGGAGAATGTGCAAACTCCACGCAGACACGGGAAGAATGTGCATATCTTCACAGACACAGGGAGAATGTGCAAATTCCACGCAGACACGGGAGAATGTGCAAACTGCACGCAGACACAAGGAGAATGTGCAAACTCAACACAGACACAGGGAGAATGTGCAAAATACACACAGACACGGGGAGAATGTGCAAACTCCACACAGACACGGGGAGAATGTGCAAACTCCACACAGACACGGGGAGAATGTGCAAACTGCACACAGACACGGGGAAATGTGCAAACTCCACACAGACATGGGGTGAATGTGCAAAATCCACACGGACACGGGGAGAATATGCGAACTGCACACAGACACGGGGAGAATGTGCAAACTCAACACAGACACAGGGCGAATGTGCAAAATAGACACAGACACGGGGAGAATGTGCAAACTCCACACAGACACGGGGAGAATGTGCAAACTCCACACAGACACGGGGAGAATGTGCAAACTGCACACAGATTCGGGTGGAATATGCAACCGCAACACCAACATGGGGAGAATGTGCAAACTCCACACAGACACGGGGAGAATGTGCAAACTCCACGCAGACACAGGGAGAATGTGCAAACTCCACACAGGCACAGGCAGAATGTGCACACTCCCCACAGACACAGGGAGAATATGCAAACTCAACACAGACACGGGAGAATGTGCAAACTCCACGCAGACACGAGGAGAATGTGCAAATCAACACAGACACGGGGAGAATGTGCAAATTGCACGCAGACACTGGGAGAATGTGCAAACTCAACACAGACAGAGGGAATATGTGCAAACTCCACATAGACACGGGGAGAATGCGCAAACTCCACACAGACATGGGGAGAATGTGCAATATCCACACAGACACAGGGTCAATGTGCGAACTCCACATAGACACAGGGAGAATGTGCAAACTGCACACAGACTCGGGTGAAATGTGCGAACTCCACACAGACAAAGGGAGAATGTGCAAACTCCACACAGACACAGGGAGAATGTGCAAACTCCCGACAGACACAGGGAGAATGTGCAAACTCCACGCAGACGCAGGGAGAATGCGCAAACTCCACACAGACACAGGGAGAATGAGCAAACTCAACACAGACATGGGGAGAATGTGCAAACTCCACGCAGACACGGGAGAATGTGCAAACTCCACGCAGACATGGGGGGAATATGCAAATCAACACAGACACGGGGTGAATGTGCAAATTGCACGCAATCACTGGGAGCATGTGCAAACTCAACACAGACAGAGGGAGAATGTGCAAACTCCACATAGACACGGGGAGAATGTCGAAACTCCACACAGACATGGTGAGAATGTGCAAACGCCACACAGACATGGGGAGAATGTGCGAACTCCACACAGACACGTGGAGAATGTGCAAACTGCACACAGTCTCGGGTGGAATGTGCAATCTCCACACAAACACAGGGAGAATGTGCAAACTCTACACAGACACGGGGAGAATGTGCAAACTCCACACAGACACAGGCAGAATGTGCAAACACCCGACAGACATAGGGAGAATATGCAAACTCCACACAGACACGGGGAGATTGTGCAAACTCCACACAGACACAAGGAGAATGTGCAAACTCCACGCAGACGCAGGGAGAATGCGCAAACTGCACACAGACACAGGAAGAATGTGCAAACTCCACGCAGACATGGGGAGAATGTGCAAACTCCACACAGACACATAGAGAATGTGCAAACTCCACACAGACACGGGGAGAATGTGCAAACTCCACGCAGACGCAGGGAGAATGCGCAAACTCCACACAGACACAGGAAGAATGTGCAAACTCCACACAGACATGGGGAGAATGTGCAAACTCCACACAGACACAGGGAGAATGTGCAAACTCCACACACACACGGGGAGA